>NC_045966.1:21552071-21805196 GCF_010909765.2 Amblyraja radiata
GAGACAAGCATGGGCAGCATGGTGGTAGAGTTGCTGTGTTACAGCGCCGGAGACGTGGGTTCGATCCCGACTACAGATACTGTCTATACGGAGTTTGTGCATTCTCCCCCCGTGACCTGCGTGAGTTTTTGCTGAGATCGTCGGCTTCTCCTCCCACACTCCAAAGAGTACAGGTATATAGTTTAATTGGCTTGATAAACGTAAAAATTATCCCTAGCATGTGTAGGATACTGTGTGGGGATCGCTGGTCAGCACAGACCCAATGGGCCAAAGGGCCTGTCTCCAGGCTGTATCTCGAAAAAAATCTAAAATACACCTTTTTAAAATTGCACCGGTTCTTTCTAATCAGTTGAAGGTTCTCCAAATGGTCAGATGTTCCATCTTTAATTACAATTCTGATACCTTCCCTACAACAAATGACAAATTTAAATTATTCAATCTGAGTGTTCATTTATAGTCTATTTATTGAATTGCCTTGCCTGTTGAGTTACTCTAGCGCTTGGTGTCTAAACTTGAATTATTTCCCATTTTCAATCTGAGTTTCCATAAATCATGGAGTTGCATTTACAGCTTTGAGCCAAATTTTCATTGGTCTCTATTAGGTAAGGATGAAGATAATGAAAACTCAAAAGTCACTGTTATGCCCACTTGAAATTCAAATCCAAAGTTTTGCAATTCTATACTTAGAATAATTATTATATAAAATGTGGCTGAAATCAGGATCTTAAATAATGTTAATCTATGCTTATTATTTTATTGTCATTCTGGAGGAACTTGCAATAAATTATTCAAGGAGTTTGTTTCCAGTCCAGAGATCCCTTCTATTAAGTCTCCAAAGGCTCTTTCAAACTTGCACCAACTTAAGAACCTTCTCTCAAATGTGGGACTTTGCTTTAAGTCTATTTTTTTTGAGAATGGAATTTTAGATTGCAAATGTTCTTAGTGCAATTCATCTTTTAACTATGACAAGTGTCATCTGCTAGAGCTGCAAGAAGTGCTGCAGACTAATAACATTTCCTTCATAGTATACAGAAAACAAATTGGATTTTGTGTGGTGTTTGCATTCCAGTCTTAGGTTTTGATTGCGATTCAGCTGCATTTAATTTAAAATGAAATAAAATCTTTGATTGTGGAAGAGGTATATCAGGGCTGCCAACATTGGGTGAGAGTTGGGAGTGAGAAATTGCGAGAGACCAAGCCCGAGGGAGCATAGCGACCGGGGGGGGGGGGGAGAAGGGTGTCCCCTCCCATTGGAATTGTGTAATATGGTGCATACTGCAGCGAGTCTTTTAACTTACACTTGAATACAATATATATGCTTTAAATTGGATTGAAGCGTTTTTGAAAGGGGGGAGGCTGTGTGATCACTGACCACTGGCCTTGGGGGTACCCGGTGAGGGAGTGCAGCAACCGAGTGGGGAGAGGGTGTGGAAGAAGGATGCCCCCCTCCAAGGGTAGGAACTTTTTGAAATTTGATGTATTAAAATCATGTTTTAGTGCACTGTAGAAGTATGATTTCAATGGTTTTTGTATGAAGTATTTTTAAGAGGGATCTTTTTAAGGGGTAACTTTATCCACACAAATGGTGATGGGTGTATGGAACAAGCTGCCAGAGGAGGTAGTTAAGGCAGGGACCATCCCAACATTTAAGAAAAAGTTAGACTGCTACATGGATGGGACAGGTTTGGAGGTATGGACCAAAAGCAGGTGGCGTAGCTGGGACATGTTGGCGGGTGTGGGCAAGTTGCGCCGAAGGGCCTGTTTTCACACTGTATCACTCTATGACTACATTATACCTCCACCATGCATGAATGATTCAAAATCAAGTGATCGAGTTTTATTGCCATATACTCAAGCATAGAAACATAGAAAATATGTGCAGGAATAGGCCATCGGCCCTTTGAGCCAGCACTGCCATTCAATATGATCATGGCTATTCATCTAAAATCAGTACCTCTTTCCTGTTTTTTCCCCATATCCCTTGATGTTGTTAGCCCCAAGAATTAAATGTAACTCTCTCTTGAAAACATCCAGTGAATTTGCCTGCACTGCCTTCTGTGGCAGAGAATTCAACAGATTCATAACTCTCTGCGTGAAGAAAGTTTGTTCTCATCTCAGTCCTAACTGGCCCCCCTTTATTCTTAAACTGTGACCCATGGTTCTGAACGCCCCCAACATCGGGAACATTTTTCCTGCAGTTACAGTAAGTGAAAATCTAGCAGGCAAGCAGGATGCTTTCTCCAACCACTCCCATTTGAAGTCCACAATCTTCCACCGTTTCTACCCAGTGCTTGGTACTTACTTCCAGCAGCCACTGGTTGTCCTCCAGGATGCACTCTATCAGCGAAACCCCCATCGAGCGCGACCGAGGAAGCGGGCCCCGAGCGAGCGCGGCGACCGCCGAGAGCGAACCCCGGCACCAGACACGCCGACCACAAACGCGCCCAGGCGCGAGACCAAGCGAGAGGGGAGGACGCGCAAAGAGAGCGGGGCCACAGGGAGAGAGCGACGCGCGAGGGGAGCGCGGGAGAGAGGGAGGCGACGGGGCACCAGCAGAGAGGGGCAAAAAGGGAGAGAAGGCACCAGGGAAAGAAGAGGGAAAACGAGCGAGGGGAAAAACGGCGAGGACAAAGAGAGCCAGGAGCCCGACCACAACCGCCAGCGAGCGGACGGGGCAGCCAGAAACACAGCGCGAGCGACACAAGAACACAGCAACGCAACAACAGGACGAAGCCGAGGGCACGCCAATAGTGAGCGCGCAACCGAGGGAGGCCAATCTCTCTCCCATTCTCTCCTACCATCTCTCCACCCCTCTCTCTCTTCCCCCCCCCCTCCCCCCCTCTGTCTCTCCCCTCTCTCTCCTCTCACCCCCCTCTCTCTCTCCCCCCTGTCTCTCTCTCCACCTCCCTTTGAGAGTCTGTCCCTTCGGCACAGAGACTCTCGTGGCAGCGGCGCTTCCGACGCCTCCGACGGCCCGGGACACTCGCACTGTCCGAAGTGCTCCATGGCCGAAGCTGCAGCGAGCGACTCGCTAGCCGCGCAAATACAAGATTCAAAATGTGGAAAGTGGGAGCAATTTGGCTTAAATGGTAATTTTAAGTCCATTCAGATCTGTATAGAGTCAGTTAAGCAACATGTACATGGCTGGCACAATTTGTCCATAATGATTAAGTTGGCATTCTGCGTGCCCAGGGAATGGCTGCCGTTCACAGATCAGCTCACGTCCCAGGGACTGGCTGCAGTTCTCAGGTCGGCTCGACTGCCCCGACCCCACAAATATTAATTGAAAAAAAAAAACCGCGGTTTTTCGGGTTACGGACCGAAAACCCGTATATTGCATATTGGGAACAGTTTGCAAAAGATCTAAACACACTACTGAGGACTCCTCGTATTTATCCTTAATTAATAATCCATGGCCATTCCGAAACACCCCCCCTCTCCATGTTTTACAACTGATTCACCTGGTTAGTTCCATCACCGGCTGCTTCATGTTGTCGGCGGCTGCACATCCAACCAAGAAAGAGAAGAGGCGCGACGTCACTCACAGCCGCCAACTGACGCGCTTCCCCGGACCACACGGATTCCTGGCACGCGGCGCTAAGGGACAAATTGCGCAGGGACTGAACTCAGCGTGAGAACTCGGCCGTGAGCGTGAGGGCGTGAGAAATTGCTCCAGGGCGTGAGTCTCACGCCGAAAGCGTGAGAGTTGGCAGCCCTGGGTATATGGTATATGACGCTATTTGAAAAGTTCCTGGAAAGGTAATGTAGTGCGGCATAGGATGTATTCTTATTCATTGCCCACTGGTTTAGTTTATAGTTTAGTTTAGGTTAATTGAGTTTGGTTAAGTTTATTTTAGAGATACAGTGTGGAAACAGGCCCATTGGCCCACCGAGTCGGTGCCGACCAGCAATCCCTATACACTATCCTATACACCAGGGACAAATTACAATCTTTACCAAGGCCAATTAATCAACAAACCTGTACGTCTTTAGAATGTGGGAGGAAATAAGAGCACCTGCAGAAAACACACGTGGTCACAGGGAGAACATACAAACTCCATACAGACGGCACCCGCAGTCAGGATTGAACCCGGATCTCTGATGTTTTAAGGTAGCAACTCTACCGCCACTGGTTCTGAGAAGTGCACTTAAAATATTATGCATTGCTCTCAATTAATAAGATGAATCTGATTTTCCAGATAAACAGCATTGGAATAAATTCTATTTCTATAAATTATCAAAATGTGGAAAGAGAATATAGTGAAAATATGAATAATGTACATTAGATTATGTGGTGCTCCTTTTGCTAAATTAAATACATTTTTGAGAAAAGAAACAATAATCCAAACTAAGCAATTTTTTTCCCAGAAAGGAAGTGGAAAGAGGGCAACGTAAAAATAAAAAAAAAATAAAAATTGTTTAGCAGGAGTTTTGCCACTGCTGATTTGGTCAGATCTGAAGATAGTTAATGACTTTATTCACACATGCGATTAAACAGGCAAAGTTAGCATCAGCTTTTAAAAAAACAAACTAATATGAAGTTTCTGCTTCACTACTCCTGCCAAAATAGACAATGCATAATGTGCATATTTGCAATGAGTTATAACTTTTTATTTGCAAACATAAGGGAGACTGAATTAGGGTGTCTAGTAGTTAGTTGGACCAGTTTTTGTGAAAAAGCAGATTTATTTACAAGATCACAAATATCTACAGATAACCCTCATTAGAACGGACCATAGGGAGTGGGGGCAGGTAATGGTGTCCATTATTGCCAATTGTCCGCTATAACAAAATATGGGATTCACTCCAACCAACTGGTGTTCACTCTGAAACAACGCGTTGTTTTCAAATACAAAGTTATTTTTAACAGCTAAAAATGTATTTTTCTTACTTAAGGTAAAAGTATTAAAGGCTGTTTGTAACATTGTTTAACCTGTTCACTGCCAAGATCGGAGCAATAGCTTGTCAATTTAATTGGCCTCCCGCAGTGCAACGAGCAACCTGTGTTCTTAAAGAGACAGTAATGTCTGATTATTGTGGGGGACACTCCATATGATATAACGGAAACCCGTTATAGAGCTCCATAACAACAAAAACAGACTGTATTTGCACTCAAGGAACAATAATTTGCAATTAATTTCAATTTTGATATGATTCTCTATTGTGCATTTCCTGATCATTTTTTTTTAAATTAAATTTTCTCCTTCCTATCTTTTGTCTTCACCAATTGATCTGGAAAAAAAACATGCTTAGATAAATTTCTATCGGCATTTTGTATCTGGAGTTAGAAATGGCTCTAAAATATCGAATTCAATAATTGCCTTTGACATGAGTGAAATATTATCCATGTTTCACAAATTCCTATATATTTATTCCTACCTATCACTTCACTTGCATGTTTTGTGGCTGCTTTGACTGAAGGATTCTGAGGTCAAACATCTCTGCATATAGACACAAAATGCTGGAGTAACTCCGCAGGCCAGACAGCATCTCTGGAGAGAAGGATTGGGTGATGTTTCAGGTCGAGATCCTACTTCAGACTATTTTTTTTCCTTTTTAGTAAAAGTGAGGGGGTGGGGGCCAGGAAAACAGAAGTCATTGAAGAGAGGAAAGGCGTTTGAGGTGTCGTGGACGTAGGTCTGGAGACATTGGACCAGAGGGGATAGGATGGAGTCGAGGTTTGTGGAAATGAATTCAGTAGGACAGGAGCAGGCCGAAACAATGGGTCTGCCAGTGCAGTTCTGCTTATGGATTTTGGGGAGAAGGTAAAACCGGGCCACATGGGGCTGCAGAATGGTGCAATCAGAACAAATGAGGCTCAGCTCCAGTGAGAAAGCTGCTTCAGCAGCATTGGAAATACCTAACAGAACTGCACTGCCAAAATGTATCCAGATGTGTGCCTTAATTATGCAGCTATCTGCTTACAATGGGTCAGATATAAAAATGACCAGATTCTAGGTAAAAGGTCCCTCAGTATCATTAACTGTACAACTGTGAGCTGTTCTATTTCTAATGCAAGTCATTCCTGTGGCCTCTGAATCAGATTAGTAATTTAATGGAAGATTTGATTTGTCTTTAGTACATCGATGATGCATTAACAAGAGAATTTTTTTTTTCATTCTTAACACACCCGCAGGATTACACAGATTTACTCAGGCAATGCCATTTGAGCTCAGATGCAGTCCAACTGAATAACCAGGAAAAGGTGCAGAATTATCCAATATCCATTTAATAGGCACGCAAGTGCAATCAAAATACTGATGCTTCAATGCATCTGTGCATCACGCATATTCATGCCAATGACAGACAAAATAAAACTAATTTTCAGATAGTGGCAGGAGGAGAGGGCACCATATAAATTATTATCAATAAATAGAGCATACCAAGCAGGTGAAAAAATAATGGCTGACAATAGTTCATTTGAGGGAAATTCAAAAGGAAGATGTAAACATTGTTAATTGTTTTAGTTTAGTTTAGAGATGCAGCACAGAAACAGGCCCTTCGACCAACCAAGGCTGCACTGGGCACCAATGATCACCCATTCACACTAGTTCAACCCAACACACCAGGGCCATTTAATCTACAAATCTTCACATCTTTGGAATGTGGGAGTAACCCAAAGCATCCAGACAAAACCCATGCGGTCACAGGGAGAACATACAAATTCTGTACAGACAGCACCCATATTCAGGACTGAACCTGGGTCTCTAGCAAAGTAAGGCAGCAACGTTACCGCTACACCACTGCGTGAGTAGAAATGCTGATAGAAAGAATATTGCAAATTTGTGTCATTTTTGTTTAGAAAATGTTCACAAAGGAATATCATTAAAACCAAATGTAATTGCAATCTTGCTGTTCGTAGGAAACAACAGAAGCGTAATAGGAATATTTGCACAAATATCACGACTGGATGCATTATCACCAGGATATGTTATTTTTTAGCATTTCTTGATGGCAAGAGCGCTATATATAATTATACTAAGAATTAGCGGTGGATAATACGTAGGACAGAACTGCAGATGCTGGTTTAAATCGATGGTGGACACAAAATGCTGGAGTAACAATGTGGGACAGGCAGCATCTCTGGAGAGAAGGAATGGGTAACGTTTCGTGTTGAGACCCTTCTTCAGACTGATGTCAGGGGTTTTAACAGGACAGAGATAGAACATAGTCCGACTACATTCTATTTCTGTCCCGCCCACTCCCCACATCAGTTTGAAGAAGGTCCCGACCCAAAACTTCACACATTCTTTCTCTCCAGAGATGCTGCCAGTCCCCCTGAGGATAACGCATCATGGTTGGTGCAGATATTGAACAGGCAAAACAACTGGAAAAGAAAATTCCTGTCATAGTTGCCAGCTTCTGTTGCAACAATTACTTGCATGAATAACTTACAGTAAGATTGGGGGTTTTTTAAGCCAAAAATGGGATATTAAGTTTTTTTTCATGAGTTCATTCATTGGTGGACATCGTCTTGGGCCCCAAATATTCCTCGGTTTCAGTGGTTTAAACTGTTACCATCACAAGTTGAGTCTTATTTATATGTTTCTCTCTCCCACTGGAATGCCTTGGGCACAACATCCAGGATCAGTGCAGTAACTAAACCAGCGCTTTGTTATATTTGTGGCCAAAGTAGTTGTGGGATGATCAGAGTAAACGTGCATTAATTTAGTGGCAGAAAAACAAAGCTGAAAATTATATAGCAAAGTCAAAACCTGCTGCAATTATATAGTTAAATTCTAGGTAAATCAGCTTTAGCTTCACTTAGCAAACTGTAGGTGATCTCAGCGAGAAACAAAATGGATGATCCATTGATGCAGAAAATATGGCCAATTTAGCAACTATCCCACTGGAGATAGAGACAAGAAAGAGGCAGGAATCATTGACTATTAACTAAAATGAAAATTCAGAAGATTGTTTGATGGTGCACCTCATAATATGTTGAATGACCATTTTGTTTAACTAAGACATTCTTATTCTGACATATTTTGACTCTGCTAGCTATTGTGGGATTCAAATGTGGATCATTTGAGTACAGAAGCTGTCCTTTTTAAAGAGGGAAGATTGAAAGATTGCATGGATTAAAAAAACTCACCCACATCTTAACTATTGTTCACATTGCAAATTCCATCATTGATGTCTCCCGAAATATATAGCTGACATAAAGCCTAATAAAAGGTCTTGAAATGTACAGATGCTAAGAATCAGTTGATCCTGTTCATGTCAGTTGTGACAAATCACAAATCCTAGTCCCCTACATAGAGCTTAGGAAGTCATGGGGAAGGCATCTAAATTTGACAGGCTTGAGAAGTGCTCACTTCACTAAAGATTGATTATGTGTCCATAATTTCATGAAGCAAGAATTTCTATGACATTGGTTTGAGAGCAGTTACCTAGGCTCAGGCTGCATTAATAAGTCTTGTCATAAGTGATAGGACTAGAATTAGGCCGTTTGGCCCATCATGTACTCCACCATTCAATCATGAGTGATCTATCTCTCCTTCCTAATCCCATTTTCCTGCCTTCTCCCATAACCTCTGACAGCTGTACGAATCAAGAATCTATCAATCTCCGCCTTAAAAATATCCCCTGACTTGGCCTCCACAGCCTTCTGTGGCAAAGAATTCCACAGATTCACTGCCCTCTGACTTAAGAGAATTGTGAATTTGTGGAATTCTCTGCCACAGTGGGCAGTGGAGGCCAAGTCATTGGATGGATTTAAGAGAGAGTTAGATAGAGCTCTGGGGCTAGTGGAATCAAGGGATATGGGGAGAAGGCAGGCATGGGTTATTGATTGGGGACGATCAGCCATGATCACAATGAATGGTGGTGCTGGCTCGAAGGCCGCATGGCCTCCTCCTGCACCTATTTTCTATGTTTCTATGTTTCTAAAGAAATGTCTCATCTCCTTCCTAAAAGAACGTCCTTTAATTCTGAAGCTATGACCTCTAGTCCAAGACTCTCCCACTAGTGGAAACATCCTCTCCACATCCACTCAGTCCAAGTCTTTCACTATTCTATATGTTTCAATGAGGTCCCCCTTCATTCTTCTGAACTCCAGTGAGCACAGGTCCAGTGCTGACAAACAATCATTATAGGATAACCTACTCATTCCTGGGATCATTCTTGTAAATCTCCTCTGGACCATCTCCAGATCAAGCACATTCTTCCTCAGATATGGTGCCCAAAATTGCACACAAAGGGTGGTGAGTGTATGGAACAAGCTGCCAGAGGACATAGTTGAGGCTGGGATGATCCCATCGTTTAAGAAACAGTTAAGACAGGTACATGGATAGGACAGGTTTGGAGGGATTTGGACCAAGCGTAGGCAGGTGGGACTAGTGTAGCTGGGACATGTTGGGTAGTGTGGGCAATTTGGGCTGAAGGGCCTGTTTCCAAACTGTATCACTCTATGACTCTAATATTCCAAATGCGGCTTTACCAGCCCCTTATAGAATTCTGCACTTGCCGTTTACATGGAGGTGAATACTGTTTAAAAAAAATCTTTGAAATCCATAAAGGTATGCTTCATAAATATGCCCTTCGCAGCAACTCTCCCCCTTGCCAACACCTGAAGGACGATCATTACATTCAGTTTTGATGGCCATAAGAAAGATGCTAGATACTGATTTTGTGATTGGAACGGCAATTTTTATTTTTAATTAGTTCACTCATGGGTTTGATAGTTTTGACACAAGCAGGAATGAAAATCAAATCACCCTTGACAGTCTGAAATATAATATACCTCCACCAAATTTGGGAGTGTGAGGTGAGGTGACTGAGGTGACTGAGGTGACTGAGGAGAGGTGACTGAGGCGAGGCAGTGAGTGAGTGAGTGAGTGAGTGAGTGAGTGAGTGAGTGAGTGAGTGAGTGAGTGAGTGAGTGAGTGAGTGAGTGAGTGAAGCAGACATGTGGAACAAACTTGCATCTTCATAAACAATGGTGAGATTGAATCGCCTTATAACTCACAAGGAGACAAGACGATGGAGAATTTTGCACAATGGTTTAAAATAGGGAAACAGTTTGCATTGTAAGTTTGTGCTTTCCTTTCTGAGATAAAGGTGTGGAAATTATTTTGATTCAGAAAAAGAACATAAAAGGTATAGGAATCTTCAAATTCATTGCTTCTGAATTAAGTTACACAACCATAGATGCTGCTGCACCCGCTGAGTTTGTCCAGCATTTTTGTGTACCTATGGTACACAGATGTTAGCTAATGCATCTTTGAAGTAATCACAGTTATGGATTTCAGGATTTTTTCCTTGACTTTATAAATTTGATCAAAACAATATAGGCCCCTTCATTTTTCAGTAAAAATCAGTGCAATTTAACAATTTTCACTAAACATTGTTTATGAACCTTTTTTCCCCCCCATTGCCCAGATCAAACAAAAAAGCTTGACAGATACCTCATGGGGAAGAATAATAAATGTCAACAGATTGGAATATAACAAAATGGTTCATGTATTTATCACATAAACAGTTCAAGATATGGACAAAGCAGCGAAGAGAAGCAGAGACATACAACATTGTTGAAGATGATATTGAACCATTGATGATCCAGAGGATTCAGAGTTTAAAGATCGTGCATGAATCCAATATATACACATGAAACCTTGATGTAACATTGAAACAAGATCCTGGTTAATTATGTTTTCATTTATGCTCATTCTTGACATTGTACATCTGATTGACAGAACCTACGGGATGCTCTCTGTGTTAACAATCGATCATCCTCTATTTATGATACGATACAATAAAACTTTATTCATCCCTGGAGGGAAATTTGTCTGCCAAAGGTCACAGAACACAAAGTACACAAAAAACTTGAAATTAAAAATGAAAACAAAAAGAGAAAGACAAGCAACTGTTGGCTGGCTGCCATGTGCACAGCACCTTCACCGGAACAACTGAACAAACTAAACGTACACAGACTTAACCACTGGGCAGAGGATTCTAATCTAGAGTGCCCCCCCCCCCCCTCACCGGGTCCCCCTTTGTTCTCCCAATGTCCCTCATGGGTTGACCGCAAGGCCCCACTGTCGGTATTCCCCGCTGCTGCGGGGACCATTTCCACTGAATCCCCCACCGCTGGGGTTCCTGATGCCATCGAGGCTCACGCTGCCACGAGGCACCCGCTGCCATCGTTGCCTCTGCTGAGGCTCCTTCGGCCCAGACAGGCCTCGCCGCCTGGCTTCTCTGCAGTCCCTTGTCGGGCCTACCAAGGCACATTCCACGCGGCGCCGCAGTTGTTCGGTGGGTGGATCGAGCCCGCATGGCTCCCTGGGACACTCTCGCCACGCGCTCGCAGCTCCCCGAGGCAATTTGATTGCCATCCAACATAAAGCTGACTGAAGAATTTATCAATTTCCAAGCTACTGTACAAAGTGGTTTATTGAGAATAAACCAGTGTGAATAATTCTGAAGCTAATCAAAGGAGGATTGTGCATCTGTGCCAGTGTCCAGGCTCAGTGAAAGGGTATGAAAACCACTGAGACAAGCTTTCTCTGCTTCAAACCGTGGTAACAGATCCAGTTTGACACTTGTGTGGTCAAGATGGACAAAAGTATTCATTTGGGCTGCAAAAAGCATGTGGCTCTGGTGCCATGAGTGTTCTATCCAGTATCTATCCCATTCACAGGCAGCACAGTGGCACAGCGATAGAGCTGCTGCCTTACAGCGCGAGAGAACCAGTTTGATCCTGACTATGGGTGCTGTTTATGCGGAGTTTGTATGTTCTACTGTGACAATGACTGCATGGGTTTTCTCCGGGTGCTCACATTTCCCACCATATTCCAAGCTTGAAGGTCAATTAGCTTCCGTAAATTCCCCTTAGTGCGTAGGATGTGAAAGTGGGATAACATAGAACTAGTGTATGGGTGATCGTTGGTTGACGTGGACTCAGTGGGTCAAAGCGCCCATTTACAGGCTGTATCTCTAAACTAAACACGGGCAATCATAATTTAAAAAAACTGTTGGATTACTTTGTTGACTAGTGAGGACAAGATCATCGGAAAGTCTTAAAAAATGTTGAGAGGTTCAAGGACAGTGTCTGCTGTTCCTCCACCCACAACCTGCTCAAAGTTATAATTAAGGTAATCAGTTTTGGATCTTTTGTACCTAAAAATTTAAATGGTTGATTCACTGATTTTAACCCAATTAGTCAAAATATAGCAGCCAGAATCAAGTGTTGCAATCTTCAATCCACCTGCTTTTTACACAGATTGAAATCTCTTTTGCGAGCAGAGCACATAAAAACAGCACTCGTCTGTGCACTGGCTAAGATAAATTCTCAGTGACAACACCATACATTAAAAACTGCCAAAACGTCCTTAACTTTATTGGTTTCATTTAATAGCTTATGGTAAGATGCATGTAACTTTTCTGGAGAAAATTTATTATCAATGGTTTAGTCTACTAAAATTCAAGTTTACTTTCTATTTCTAAGGTGGCTTTTGTCTGTTAATCACTTTGAATTAAATATAAAGAGTGATTTGGTATTAAAAGCAACACCGTCAATGATATCATTCAACTCGGTTGTCATATAATTCGATTATTTGTAGCTGTATTCAATATAGTATTCTAATTTGCATAATTCATGCTTCAACTTATTTTTACAGACTGATTCACATAAAAATGCATTCATTAAAATGTCATCAATTCATTTAAATTGAATAATAATGTGAAATGTATGGTGTGTGATGTGCAAAATCTACACAAAATTACATTAAAAAAATATTAAGCAGTACAAAGGGAAATAATAAACCAATGATTTCACAAGTATTTTGTCATTTGTGTATTGCAAATATTGTGACATATTTATTCAAAATTTTAACATATTCAATATTCATTCAAAATTTAGTACATTACTGTATATACTTGAAAATTGGGGAAACCTTCAAATTGTAGTATTAAAAGATTTAGCATGGATTTTTCACGATATTTTATGTAAAGCATTCAAAAATAAAGCATTTGATACATGTCTGAATGAAATTTAACTTGTAAGTACCAAAATCAGAATCCAAAGACAATACCAAATGTCGACATTATCACACAGTAAACATTAAGGCCGCTTTTCTGATTGATTGAAAGATACAGCATGGAAACAGGCCTTTCCGCCCACCAAGTCCATGCCAATCATCAATCATCCGTTCATGCTAGTCCTTTATTCCACTTTCGCATCCACTTCCTACATACGAGGGAAATATTACAGAGACCAATTAACATACAAACCCACATGTCTCTGGGATGTGGGAGGAAACTGGAGCACCTGAAGGAAACTCACATGTTCACAGGGAGAATGTTGTAACTCTACGCAGACAGCACCCAAGGCCAGGACTGAAACCAAGTCACTGGCTCTGTGAGGCAGCAGCTCCACCAGCTTCACCAATGTTAAGTTTTCTTGAATTTAACAACACTTTGTGTTTTACAATTTTATTATCTTTATTTCAAATAATTGCAGATTAAATTCACAAAAATATTTTTAATGGAGTGGAATAGCAAATTGACTTAGATATCCAACTCATTAATAATGAATGCAAGAGGATTAAAGCAAAAATTAACAAATCAAAAGCCTTTATTTACAAAGCATAAGAAATAGATTTGCTGCCTTTTAATTGGATTACAATGGTTTGTGAATCACCACAATGCTGCTAATGAAAGTTACATAGAGATATTTTCAAATGCAAGTCTCAGAAAAAAGGCCATCACATTATGTGAAGTAGAGCTAATGCAATTCTTGCGACTGAATTTTGCCTTGCTAGTGCAATCTCTGCAGCTTCTTCTGCAACAGCATTTATTCAATGAATGGCATTTATTTTGTGCCATCTTCTAAAAGCTCAGGGCAGGAATCAATCCAATGGATCTGTAAACTGTAAGAGGTGTCAGCGATCGACAACTGTGGTCTGGAATTAAACCAAGGTTAAGAAATTGAGCATAAGTGTGAACTCAGATAACTCCGTTAAGCAAAGTCCAAATAGAGGTGAGGTTGTGTTTGAAGTTGCAGGAGCTCCCTAAACATAGAACATAGCTGAAAGGCTTGGATAGATTGGATATGGAGAGGATGGTTCCACTAGTGGGAGAGTCTAAGACTAGATGTCATAGCCTCAGAATTAAAGGACATTCTTTTCGGAAGGAGATGAGGTGAAATTTCTTTAGTCAGAGGGTGGTGAATGTGTGGAATCATTTGCCACAGAAAGCTGTGGAGGCTGTCTGTAGATGTATTTTTAAGCTAGAGATAGATAGATTCTTGATTAATGCAAGTTTCAGAGATTATGGGGAGAAGGTAGGAGAATGGGGTTAGGAGGGAGAGATAGATCAGCCATGATTGAATGATGGAGTAGGCTTGATGGGCCAAATGGCCTAAATCTACTCCTATCACTTATGACATTAAAAAAAAACAATACTGGTGCACAACCTTTTATCCGAAATTCCAAATAACGAAAAGCTCTGAATAGCGGACATTTTCTCAGTCCTTGAAGAAAGGTCCTTGAAGACGTTCACCGAGGGCGGCCCGCAGAGGTGACAGCGGAACCTCCGGTCGGTCCTCGAAGAAAGGGGAACTAAATCCCCATTCATAAAAGAGAAGGTGAGGGTATATTGCACGGGAGGGTTAATAATTGACAATCTGCTGCTGCCTGCCCGCTGAGTTAAAAAGTTCCCACGGTAGACTCACGATACACAGTGTATCGTGAGTCTTGCGTGGGAACTTTTTAACTCAGCGGGCAGGCAGCAGCAGATTGTCGCTCCCTTCAGTTTCACCCCACCTACACCCCTCTGCTTCCTGACCCTTTCCCTCCCCTCTCCAGCTCCCCGCCCATTGCACCGGCACGGGGGCTTTGCACTGTCTTCACGTCGGCGATGCCAACAGGTCAGTGCCAGTCACCAGAGACGTCAGAACCAATGGGACACCGACCCCCAGATCCACTGCAAGCACGGAGATCCCAGAGACCCACAGCCAGCAGCAGCCCAGCCCCGTTCCAACTCCAGAGCAACATGCTCCCCGTAGGGACAGAAGCTGATGGTGTGCAAGGTACGTCTTGTTCTTGGGGTTGCGGATGAGGGGGCGCAGCTTGGGCTGTGACGTCTCCGGCCACCCCCCTGTACAGGAGCTGAGACTGGGAACTGTACCGCCCTTGCAGGTGAGCAGGAGAGTGGGGTTGTTTGCAGTTGCAGAGGGAGGGGGCAAGGGCGGTACAGTTCCCAGTCTCAGCTCCTGTCCAGGGGGGTGGCCGGAGATGTCAGGACCAACGGGACACCGACTACAAGCACGGAGATCCCAGAGACTCACAGCCAGCAGCAACTCTAGCCCAGCCCCGTTCCAACTCCAGAGGAACCCGGGTTGCGGATGAGGGGGCGCAGCTTGGGCTGTGTGCGAACTGCCACTTGTCACTGTAGCGGCCCATCGGGGAGCGGGTTCCTGTTGGTCCTGACGTCTCCGGCCACCCCCCTGGACAGGAGCTGAGACTGGGAACTGTACCGCCCTTGCCCCCTCCCTCTGCAACTGCAAACAACCCCACTCTCCTGCTCACCTGCAAGGGTGGTACAGTTCCCAGTCTCAGCTCCTGTACAGGGGGGTGGCCGGAGACGTCAGGACCACCAGAAGTCGCTCCCCGATGGGCCGCTACGGTGACAAGTGGCAGTTCGCCCACAGCCCGAGCTGCGCCCCCTCATTGGGACACCGACCCCCAGGCCCACTGCAAGCACAGAGATCTCAGATCAGCAACTCCAGCCCAGCCCCACTCCAACTCCAGAGGAACACGCTCCCCGTAGGGGCAGAAGCTGATGGTGTGCAAGGTACGTCTTGTTCTTGGGTTGGCGCAGCTCGGGCTGTGGGCGAACTGCCACTTGTCGCCGTAGAGGCCCTTCGGGGAGCGGATTCCTCTGGAGTTGGAGGGGGAGGGGTGTATTGTGCTGTTTGATCGCCCCCTGGGGTCAAGGAAAGAGCGTTCACGTCGCGGCCCTGTTTCCACCAATCTTTCCACCACCACGCACAAGAAGCACAAGAAGCGACAAGACAGACACCATTGTATGCAGATGCCGAGAGGTGTGTTCAGCTCTGGCTGAACAACTTCTAATCCTGTATGTGGACTCGATAAGAAGAAGAAGATCTATGCTATCCCAGGGACAGGGAGACAGCAGCTTTTGTGAATGGTGGGCCATCACTTCCAAAGTTCTGCCCACACAGTCAGTACACCTCTCCTACACTTGTCTCCCGCACTAAGATCATCTCGCAGAGAATGATCCCAGCCTAACCCTCCCTATTCTCTCCTATTCTGCGAGAAAAAACTACATTGAAGACTCAAACTCATGATCGAGTAACTGCCGGGATCGAGGCGCAAACTCGCGACCTTGAGGATATGAGCTGAGCACTCTATCACTGAGCCAGCCGTTAAAATCTACGCTAAAAATCTTCCATTCCGAAAGCAGAAGAATTCCGAATTACGAAAAGTGTCTGGTCCCAAGGCTTTCGGATAAAAGGTTGTGCACCTGTAGTTTAATTGTTGGTCTTCAATGAACATAACGAAATGGGGCCTCGAAAACCTAACTTTTTTGAATGAATAAGAATCGTTATTTATTTAGACCAATGAGGTTGAAAATCTCACTATTGATTAACTTTGAGTATTACAGATTGAGGTTGTCTGAGGGAGTTTTACAGTGGATGAGAAAGTAAGAAATGTCCAAAGAATCAGGAGATTAATTTCCTGATGAATCTAATGAGAGTGGCATGGTTGCGCAGCGGTAGAGTTGCTGCCTTGCAGCGAATGCAGCGTCGAAGACCTGGGTTCGATCCTGACTACGGGTGCTGTCTGTGTGGTGTTTGTATGTTCTCCCTGTGACCTGCGTGGGTTTTCTCTGAGATCTTCGGTTTCCTCCCACACTCCAAAGACATACAGGTTTGTAGATTAATTAGCTTGGTAAATGTAAAAATTGTCCCTAGTGGGTATAGGATAATATTAATGTGCGGGGATCGCTGGTCAGCGCAGACCCAGTGGGCCGGAAGGGCCTGTTTCCATGCTGTATCTCTAAACTAAAGATACCGAGAAATACATATAAAATTGCTCTATTCTGGGTTAAGCCAATTTTCAAGTGTATGCATCTTTAGTTTGAAGTTAAGGAACTTCTAGGCCAAGAAATGCAGTAGCAAAGAGGTAATGTTTTGGCAAGGAATGTCATGGGAGGGAGGTAATGTTATGATATCCCAATAAGACATTAAAGCAATAGATAAACTATTTGATGCATCATAGGCACTATTAAAATTTGAGTAGAGCTTTCCCCAGTAGATCTGAGAAGGATGAGGTATCACATGATAAACTTCAAGATTAAAATAGTTTATAGAAAGGTAAACCATAAACTGGATCAACATAGCTGACGAAAGTATACATTTAAGTTAACCGCAAATACTATATGAACAACTTTACGTGAAATTAAAGGATGGAACTGTGAATCACAGGGACAGCATCTTCCCAGCTGTTATCAGGAAACTGAACCATCATATCACCAACTAGAGAGCGGTCCTGAGCTACCATTAACCTCATTAGAAACCCTCAATCCGACTTTACTGGACTTTATCTTGTACTAAATGTTATTCTCTTTATCCTGTGTCTAACACTGTGGACGGCTTGATTGTATTCATGTATATAATCTTTCCGCTGACTGGAAAGCACGCAACAAAAACTTTTTGCTGTCCCTCGGTACATGTGACTATAATAAACTAAACTGATCTGTTAAATCAGAAGATGTAATTTTAAAATTAAATGAGGTTAATAATTCAAAATGAGCAGCCTAAATAGATCCAGTGACGGTGGAATGAAGATCTTTGTACAGAATTGCTGGCTAAGTTGAATACAAACAAAAGATTGTGAAGCTTTTCCTTTGTACACCTTAGAATATGCTTTAAACTGTTCAGTGAGCTCTATCTGCCAATCTCAATATTGCCAAGTGGAAGTGTTTGACATCTAAGCAGGCACGGTAATGTCAATCTGGGTTTCTTTTTGTTGTGAGGAGAGATATAGTCAGGTAACTTGGTGGAAACTGATTGATCACCTAGATGTCAGACAATATTATTGATTATCAGCAATTCATAAAGTGCTTTCTGAGATTCATGTATCTGCTGGCAAGATGTTATGTGTAACAGCTTGATTACACAAGCTACGTCAGCTTGTGTTGGATCAGGGGTAGAACATAGCACAGGAACAGGCCCTTTGACCCACAATGTTTGTGTCAAATATTTATGGTCACTTTAAAATTTAGAGTCCAGAAATGTTAGTGGTGAACACAGCATTCCAACCACCCCAGTGCATCGAACAACTAACAAGAATGTCAGGTAAACATCTATTTTTAATTTGGTAGACCAATCTGCATTTGCATTGTTGTATTAAGAAGTAATTAACATTAGCTGTATTAGTGGTTAAACACAATATATTAGCATCATACCACTTTCAAATATTTAAGAGTACATTTAAAGCAGCAAGCAGATGAATAAGAATTTAAGTTGGGCAGCAAGGTGGTGCAGCGGTAAAATACTGTCTTTCAGCACCAGAGACCAATTATGATTATAGGTGCTCGCTGTATGGACTTTGTACGTTCTTCCTGTGACCGCATGGGGTTTCTCCGGGTGCTCCAACTTCCTCCCACATTCCAAAGATTTATAAGTTTGTAGGTTGTAGGCTTCTGTAAATTGTCCCTAGTGTGTAGGGTAGTGCTAGTGTACAGGGTGATCGCTGGTCAGCACAGTTTCCACGTGGTACGTAATTTGCAGTTGCCATTGATGTATGAAGTAACCTTGCTTCAATGTATATTACGACATCTGTCACAATAACAGAAATGAAACAAAATTCCTCCACCGTGATTTATAAAGCATGTCCGACACTGGGGAGTTATTTCAGCAATATAATTGCTGCCTTTCAATCACTTTGAATCCATAATCCTCTTATTTTTATCCATTTTCAATAGGAATTCACATTTTTATTGTGACTGCCATCAGAAAATGGATGATGGTAAAAAAATCTCTTAAATTCTGGACATCCCAGACCAATGGATAATGAAGGGATAGCTTCAAATATATATATATATATATTGAGAAAGGAAAAAATATTTTAAATTAAGTTTAAATGAAAATAGTGGAACACAATAATTGAAAACAGCTTAAGGATGATTTACATGATTAATCCTTAGTTTTGGTAACCTTTGGGGATCCCAATAGAACTGGAGCTTTTTACTTTGGGAAAGCTAAGACTGATTGATATACATTTAGAAGTCTGTAAAATAGTGAAATTAGATTTGCCCGTATGTGCTTGAAAAGGCCTGTATATCTCAGTAACCTGGGTATAATTTACAAAAGCACGGACCCAAGTCATGCCAGTTCTCCTTTTGTAAATGATCCTCCTAGAATTATTTGTAGCATGTACAATTATTCTGTATTTTCTACATTCAAAACACAGGTGAATAAGTACCTGCAAATGATGTAAATTTGTTGCCAGGGATAGGATTGTCTACGGTATTTGCACATCTGAACATTTTAATACATAACAACTTGACACCAATGAATCCATATACTTAAACCACCTTTATTCTGCATTCTAATATTTTTCCAACTGGTGAATAAAGGCATTCAAAGTAAATGGAAATAAGCAGTGTTTAATAGCCTCTCAATTGTTCTTCTGGGTTACTGTATGTATTGTAGTGTTTAGGTGAATGATTTTGGGGTTTTACAATCCTCTTGGAACTTTGATCATTTTACTAGGCGAGAAGTAGCTTATGGTATAATTGTAAACAGGTCATATATGCGCTGGGAGGCAATGACCAATGGGGTGTCATCAGGATCAATGCTAAGGCCTTGAGTTAAGTATAAGAGTGGAGAAAACTTGTTCCAATTATGTAGAGCCTTCGTGAGATGGTAGCTGAAATATTATGTGCAAGTCTGCTGAAAGGGAGTAGAGCACAAGTTCACCAGATTGATCCCTGCAATGGCAGGTTTGTTATCCGAGCAAAGATTAAGCAGAGGAAAACTCATTGAAACTTGGAAAATTCTTACAGGGATTAATAGAGTAGATGTGGAGTTGATGTGCCCGCTCACGGGACTGCCGAGATCCAGGTGTCACAGTATGAAAATGATGAATTGGGTATTTATGGCTGAGAATTGAAGAATTTTCTGCACCCGGAGGGTAATGAATCTTTGGAATTCTCTATCCAAGAGAGTCAGTTGCCGAGTACATTTAAGACAGATTACTAGAATTTTAGATATTAAAAAGAAAACAAGGAAGAAGGCACCAAGTAAAATATTGGCAAGGCAGCAATGGAAGTGTCGGTTCTTGGTACATCAGTAATCTTGCGTCCTTTATAGGACGGACGATGACAACATTTGTAACCAGCGAGGTCAACATTTGTAACAAGATGGACATGAAAAGAAGAAGAAGAGTACTATCCTGGGCTACTTCCCAGGCAGACTTATTATCCATCACAATGTGCCAAACTGCATGTGTAGCCAAATAGCTGGAATCCAGATGCTGCAGCTTAATTCCCCTCGGTGACACCTGAAGCAATTTGAAGGATATCTAAGTGTACCTGTGGCTAGTTCACAGTGCCAGATTCAATTTTCAGGCAGTTCCAATTTAACTATTGGCAAAGCAGGCTATACAGTCATTCACAGAGAAAAGCTGCATTTGCACGAGTCAGTGCTGTCCTAAGACCCATGCACCTGAATGTATTTAGCTGCAGTGACATCCAGTTGTGCATTTCACATCACATGTTTAAGAAACAGTTAGACATGACAGGTTTGGGGGGATATGGACCAAACATGGGCAGGTGGGACTAGTGTTGCTGGGACATGATGGCTTGTGTGGGCAAGTTGGTCTGAAGGGCCTGTTTCCATGCTGTACCACTGCATGGATAATCCAAAAGTGCATATCTCGAGCTTGGAAACAGATAGAATTTTCAAAACAATTAATTTTCCAGTAAATTGTTATTGTACTGTGGACTTAAATGTTACTGCAGAATTCAAGCCATAATGTCTTAAGAAGAGAAATAGGAAAAATCACATTCAGGAATAATGAGTTTTCCTGAATGATGTCAGGCCTTTTCAAGGGTATAACTGATTATAAAGGGGAAAGCTCACTTCAAACAATGGAGCTACTGTATTAAATACTTGTGGGGACTATCATTTTGCTGGCTGATAACATCATTATGATAACATCAATTAAGCTGCTGATTGGTAGGCTAACAGACTGTTGTGATTCTATGCATAACAATGACTACATTTACAAGGCAACATGTCTGGAGAAAATAAATAGGTGACATTTCGGGTCGAGATCCTTCTTCAATCTGAAGAAGGATCTCGATCTGAAACGTCACCTATTCCTTTTCTCCAGAGATGCTGCCTGACCAACTGAGTTACTCCAACATTTTGTATGTATCTTCGTTATAAACCAACAACTGCAGTTATTTCCTGGTACACTTTACCAGTTGATCATTGACTGCACAACGCTTTGGGACAGTGCTCAGCAGGACAGGTGTTACTCGAGAAATTGTGGTGAGAGAAACAGCTAATTTTTCAGATCAATGACTTTTCATCATAATCAGAACTCACTAAACTACAAAGATGGACACAAAGCGCTGGAGTAACTCAACGGTTCAGGCAGCATCTCTGGAGAAAAGGGATAGGTGACGTTTTGGGTCGTTCTTTTTCTCCAGTGATGCTGCCTGATCCGCTGAAATACTCCAGCACTTTGTGTCCACCTTTGGTATAAACTACAGCTGCAGCTCTATATTTCTTCACTAAGCTACATACAATGTGGAGTCTTGCAGAACCAAGTTCCATCCTAAAATGAAAACATAGAATGTAGAAACAAGGAACTGCAGATGTTGGTTTACAAGAAAGGACATGATATGCTGGAGTAACTCAGCGGGTCAGGTAGCATCTTCTCCAGAGATGCTCTCTGAACCATTGAGTTATTTCAGCACTTTGTATCCAAATGTTATTTGAATTTCACTGTACCTTAATTGGTACATGTGACAATAAACTGACCTTGAAACCTTGAAATTGAAAACAACTGCCTGCGCTCCATTTCAATCTCCTATTGAAATTTTAGCCTCAACAAAATAGGCAGCAGTTTGAAGTCGAAATGACTTTGCATCAACAATAATAGTTTTCATGTAATTTAATTGTATGATTAGTAGAGACCAACGTTCAGACAATTATATTGTCAAAAAGGAGCTTAAAACACTTGCATTACTGTAACATAGTCCATTTACCTGATTTAGTACATTTCAATTTTCTTCTCAATAAGCTTTATCGCTTTTTTTACAACTCTGTTGTAAAAGTTGTAGTTGCTAAACATCATGAAATTTTAGGACGCATTTCCACTCCATCAGTAGCACAAGTGCAAATGAGATTAACTGGCTCCGTAGTTATAAATGCAGTCGGAATGAGGCTATCAGATGTGCTTGAGTGGTAGTGCTCACATCACACCAGTGAGCGACTCAGCGGTAGATTCATGATCGACTGCAGATAATTCGGTATTCACAAGGAGCGACTGAGAGTGGCTGCATTTGGGTTAAGTATTAAACGGCATTAACATTGTTTGATTCGGAGACAAATTGGCTGCTGCAGTACTATAAACTACAACAATTGATCATCGAAAACAAAGCACTTTGGAAAACGAAGCTCAGGAAAAAGTACGGGCGCAAGTTTGATCTTTCATTTGCCAGGCAGGGTACTGCAAGATCTTCACTTATGATCCATATTATGTTTAGAAATTTAATTTAAACTTGTGAGATAAGTGAAATTTAAATAATGATCCACCTGCACACCAATAGAGTCATACAGCATGGAAGATAGACACAAAATGCTTGAGTAACTCAGCGGGACAGGGAGCATCTCTGAGAGAAGGAATGGGCGATGTTTCGGGTCGAGGCCATTCTTCGGACTGTTTGAACCGTTGAGTTAGCGCAGCACTGTGAGTTTCAAACAAAGAGAGAAATTTCACATTGATGTGAAAAAAATTGCAAGTGGTTTATCAATGCTTTGGTTTTCACAAAAAGACAAGTGGGTGTTTTACGAGGATGTTGCCAGGACTCGAGGGCCTGAGCTACAGAGAGAGCTTGAGCAGCTAGGACTATTTTTTGGCAGATGAGCGGTGATCTTTCAAAGGTGTAGAAAATCGTGAGAGGATTAGATCAGTTAAATGCACAGTCTCTCATCCAGAGTAGAGGAATCGAGAAACAGAGGGCATAGAATTAAGGTGAGGGAAGATTTAATAGGAACCCGAGGAGTAATTTTTTTTCACACAAAGGGTAATGGGTGTATGGAACGAGCTGCCGGAGGAGGTAGTTGAGGTAGGTACTATTGCTTAAGAAACAGACAGGTACATGGATAGGTACACAAAATTGCTGGGGAAACTCAGCGGGTGCAGTACATAGATAGAACTGAAGAAGGGTTTCAACCCGAAACATCACCCATTCCTTCTCTCCAGAGATGCTGCCTGTCTCGCTGAGTTACTCCAGCTTTTTGTGTCCGTCTTCAGTTTAAACAAGCATCAGTTCCTTCTTACACAGGTACATGGATAGGATAGGTTTAGAGAGATAAGGGCCAAGTGCAGGCAGGTGGGATGAGTGTAGATGTGGACATGTTAGTCGGTGTGGGCAAGTTGGGCCAAAGGGCCAGTTTCCACACTGTATGATTTTATTACTCTATGACTAAGTGGGTGTAAATGAATAAAATAAACAAACTATGGTTTTACTGCCTACTGTGCTGGAGCATAAAGATGAAGCAGTGCAGGGGAGAAAAGACAGAGACAAAGTGGCAGAGGAATTGATAACAGTCTTTCAAACTTTATTATATGTGCATTTTGTACCAGAGAATCGAAGGAACGTTAGTTAGTGCTGCATCCTTTGGAAGATTTATAGGATTACGACATGGATCTGTTCCCAAAAAACGTTTGTAACCAGGAAATGCACAGTGTGTGGAAGAGCATCACAGAAACTGGTGTGATGGCAGAGTGAGCAGACATGGGAAGAGCAGCCACCAGGTGCCTCACTGACTCTGAATGAGTGAGCGAGTCTTTCCAGCGTACTCAGCTCTGCTCTGATTGTGTACTGTAGCTCGGAGGATTGGGTGGTGTTTGGTGGTGGTTGGTATAAGTGCAGGGCAGAAATGCCCAGATTTCACGCAGCAGAAGATGTCCACAGCAGGCACCAAATCCATCCACAACCATGCCACTCATCTCTCAAATACTTGTTTGTACATAGTGTGTTTATCAGTCAGGCATTCAAAACCTTGAAGGATCTGTAACACTCATTTTCTTCAAATGTATTGCCTTTAAACATAGAAGGTTATTTGTACTTTTGTAACTTTGTCGGCACTCTATACGTGGCGACTCTTTGCATACTTGTGAATGGCATGAAAAACAAAGAATTTCACTGTGACATGTCACATAAGGCATTATTCATTCATTCATTTGGCCCATCAAGTCTACAGTGCTACAGAGCATTCTCTTTAATTTTATTCCCTTACTTATTTACCTGAAATCTATTCTCATTCACTTGCAATTCAAACCCCTCCCACCTACACGGGATAATTCTCAGTAGTTGAAATAAGATTTGAATAATAAATCAAGTCTTTGGAATTCAAGAGGATTGGCATGCAAACTCCACACTGACTGCATCAGTGGTCAGGATCAAAGCTAGTCACGGGAGCCAAGACAGTGACATTAGCTGCAGCACCATCTTGCAGCTTGCGCAAGATCAGAACAGACCTTACAGTAGAGGTAATAGTGATGATGTTTGCATTAAACACAATCCATCCTGTCAGCATCTCAACACATTTTATCTATGCTTTCACCTCATCACCTTTGGAAATTTCAACACACGGTGACCGCGCCGACCAGTGATCGTCTGTACACTGGTTCTATCCCACAGCCTAGGGACAATTTTACAGAAGACAATTAACCTACAAACCCGCATATCTTTGGAATGTTGAAGGAAACCGTAGCACCCAGAGAAAACTCACGCAGTCACTGGGAGAACATACACACTGCATACAGACGGCACTCAGGATCGAACCCGGGTCTATGGCAATATAAGGCAGCAACTCTACTGCTGCGCTGCTGTGCTGCCTCTGTCCAGGTATTTAGAAACTTCCAATATCTTATTTTCTAAAGAGTGGATGAGATTTCCATTTTGTGTATTAAATTGCATTCATCTCTGTTAAAGCCATTTGTGAATAAAAATTCTAATGCATCCTATATTATGATCCATTCTTCCCCACTGCATGCTTTACCTCAAATTGGAATCAACTACATAATTTACTTGAGATACTTGTTCCAAAACCCAAATCATTAAACCTATAAACCTGTAACTGTAGACCAGACAACTGTTAAAATGAATGAGCTCTGGTCATTATAGTGTTGGATAAAATTGATACTCGTTTAGAAAGACAAAGAAGAATTAATTAAAAAACTAGCATGGACTTATAAAAGGCAGACATGGTCAATTTTAAATCGATCATTTTGAAGAAACGGAATACATTGTGGAGGAAAAGCAGTAGGTGTTATGCCTGTGAATTTTCATGACTTTACTCTGCTTGTGTAGGGGTCTATTTAGTAGATTCACTGGCACAATATTAAAGAGAATATGATGGTTTGGATATATATTTGGAAAAGGATGGATGTTATTGTATGTTTGTCTGAATTGGAGGAATACAAATGAGATATTCCCAAGAGTCAGATTTTAAGAGTGGTATCCATAAACAAGTGAATTATAAAAAGTTGGGCAACAAGAGAAAAATTGTGATATGTGAATAGAGTAAAAAGGGACTTCAGGAAGTAAGAGACATTCGCTGAATTGACATGAAGAAGAGTCTCAACCCAAAACATCACCCATTCCTTCTCTCATGAGCTGCTCCCTATCCCGCTGAGTTACTCCTGCATTTTGTGGCTATCTTTAGAGTAAACCAGCATAGACTGCAGTTCCTTGCCACACGGTTTCTGATATTTTATTGCTTAGGAAACCTTATGCCCCTGTCCCACTTTGGAAACCTGAACGGAAACCTCTGGAGACTTTGCGCCCCATCCAAGGTTTCCGTGAGGTTCCCGGAGGTTTTGGTCACTCTCCCTAATGGTGGAACATAGTAGTCGAGGCTTCTGCTATGTTCCTGCGATTATTTAAGAAAAAACAAAACCGGCCTCGACTAAAAATAGGTTGCTGTTTGGTCAAAGCCAGTGGAGTGGGGTTACTTACAGGCAGTCGAAGGCAATCTCCTTCACTGACCGGCCATTTTGATTGGCTCTTTGGAGTTTTCAGCAAAGATCCTATAGGATCTTTGGTTTTCAGGACCTACAAGATCCACCGGAAGGTAAAATGCCCGCTAACTTTATTAAACTTCTTAAAACTATCTCCACTCTTCTCCCCCCTTCTCTCCCCTTCTCTCTCCCCTTCTCTCTCCCCTTCTCTGTCCTTCTCTCCCCTTCTTTCCCTCCCTCCCGCGCTCTCTTAAGGACTTGCCATGCTCTGTGGCAGCCGTTTACCTTCCTCTTCATCGCGCAGACAGAGCTCCTCCGCTGTCCCTGGCCCCCACCTTCGTGATGTGTGTGTGTGTGTATCTGGTCGGTAGCAAAGATCCTGTAGGATCTTTGGTCAGTAGACACAGCTCACGCTTCGGTCGTGGCTTTCCAGGCAAGTGACCAAAACCTCTGGCGACTCATGGAAACCTTGGGTGGGGCGCAAGGTCACCAGAGGTTTCCCTTCAGGTTTCCTAAGTGGGGCAGGGGCATTAGGTTTTACATAGTAGAATTAATCCTTTCCCCACAAATGTCCATCATTGCCGGGTAGGTGGAAGATTAATGGTGCCTAGGAGATAACTGACACCATACATGAGGAAGGGGATTATGCAAACAACTGCAGTCTGACAGATCATTGAGATGAAGAACAGATAATTTGTGTGGGGGATGAGGATGTTAGCAGTGCAGAGGAGACTGAGGGCAGTCAGCAAGGATGGCAAAGTTAAAAGTAACCATCAGCTAAGAGAAGGATGTGAACATACTAGAGAGAAAAAAATAACCCGGGCTGAATTTCTCTGAGTGAATGTTGGCAGTATAAAGGGATTAAGAGGCATAAAAACGATAGATGGTCAAAATCTTTACTTCATGGTGTCAAATATATAATTGCGTTTAAAGGGGATTATTTTTCCATATATATTTATATATATATATATATATATATATATATATATATATATATATATATATATGTGGTTGGTGTCTAAAACATGCTGTCAAAGATGGTAGAATAAAGTGCAATTATACATACTATACAGAGGCATACAGATATACACATAGATAGGTAAGACATAGAAAGATACAGTCCAAAGTGGCAAATGGGGTCCTTGTGGAGGCGATGGGCTGATGAAAGGCCGGTTAGCCTGACTTCAGCAGTTGGGAAGATTTTAGAGTCTATTATTATTAAGGATGAGGTTTCCGAGTACTTAGAAGCACATGATCAAATAGGCCAGAGTCAGTGTGGTTTTGTGACAGTCTGATCCAGTCTGAAGAGCGGTCTTGACCCAAAACGTCACCCATTCCTTATCTCTAGAGATGCTGCCTGTCCCTAAGTTGCTCCAGCTTTTTGTGTCTATCTCCTGTCTGATGAATCTGTTTGAATTATTTGAGTGTGTAAATAGCACGACAGACAAAGTAGAGGATGTTGTTTACCTGGATGTTCAGAATGCCTTTGATAAGATGCCACATGTGAGGCTGCTAAAGAAGATGAGAGCCCATGGCATTAGAAGGAAAATACTAGCAATGATACAAGGTGGGCTGAATGGCAGAAGGAAAAGAGTGGGAATAAAGGAGGCTTATTCTGGTTGGCAACCAGTGGCTGGTGGCGTTCCGCAGGCGTCGGTGCTGGGGCTGCTACTCTTCATGCTGTACATGAATGATTTGGATGAAGGCTTTGAGGCCAAGTTTTCAATAATACAAAGGTAGGTTGGAGGGGCAGATAGTGTAGACAATTCAGGGCTCTGCAGGAAGACTTGGACATGTTGGGAGAATGGCAGATGGGGTACAGCATTGCAAAGTGTGCAGTCTTGCATTTTGGTAGTAGAAATAAAGGTGTAGAAATAAAGATGTAGGATTAGAGTGCTGGTGCAAGATTCCCAAAAGGTTCATTTGCAATTTGCAAGAAAAACTGGTTTGTTTAAAATGGAATACTTTGCAACTTTGTCTGTGCTGTTTACGTAGCCACTCTTTGCATACCACATATATGCAAACCAAATAATATCACTGTGAATTGTCACATGTGACAATAAAATATCATTCATTCATTCAAGTTGAATGAGTAGTAAGGAAGGCAAATGCAATGGTGGCATTTATTTTAAGAGGTCTAGAATATAAAAACAGGAATGTATTGCCGAGGTTTTGTAAGGCACTGGTCAGATGGCACTTGCAGTGTTGTGAGCAGTTTTGGGCGTTGGAGGTTGTGGCATTGGAGAGGGTCCAAAGAATGTTTGCGAGAATAATCCCAGGTATGATTGGGTTAACATATGGTGAGCATTTGGTGGAACAGGGCCTGTGCTCGCTGGAGTTTAGGAGGATGAGGGGAACCTCATTGAAACTTATCAAATAGGAAACAGCTTTGATAGAGTGGATGTAGAGAGGATGCTTCCACTAGTGGGAGAGTCTAGGACCAGAGGTCATAGCCTCAGAATAAAAGGACATACCTTTAGAAAAACGGAGGAATTTCTTTAGGCAAAGGGTGATGAATCTGTGGAATTAATTGACACAGACAGCTGTGGTGGCTAAGTAATTGAGTATTTGTAAGGCGGAGATTGTCAGATTCTTATTGAGGAAGGGTGTCAAGGGTAATAGGGAGACGGCAGGAGCATAGGATTGAGAGGGAAAGATAGATCAGTCATGATTGAATGATGGAGTAGACCCAATGTGTAGCAATGTTACAAAATTTTGAGATTTTAAAAATCAAGTCTGCAATTTATCCCATCAGATAAAGCATAAACATAAGTTTAATTTGACACCTAATTCACTTTCATATCTCAAGTATTTAAAAAGTTATGGCCATTTTCATACTGGGAAATGAGCATCTTGTTCCCTATTGATTTTCTATGGACATAACAAAAAAGCTGTGATCGTGAACAGTCAAAAGCCCATAACTTTCTTAAAAATTAAGAGAACTGAATGAAATTTTCAGTTATCATAGATTGAAGCATTCTGAAACAAATATAAAATAATCTTACTTGGATGACCTGAAATTAAAGCATATAATTAGTTAGTTACCCAATTGTAGCTAATTTCAGACTTCAATTACTAGATCTAAACATCTATCCATTTCTTATATAAATGATTAACATTTTTAAATAGCCTAAATGTCCAAATAATATTCACAAATAATTCACAATAAAACATGATTTTAAAATCTCATTTACATTAATTTATAGGCCAAATGGAAGGAATTTAGTGTTTAATTGCTGTAAATAAATGCCCATTTAAATCAGCTTTCTAGTGGGTCCCTGTGGAACGCGCTGGTTTAGAACGTTCACATTGCGGTAGATTTGTGCCCCCAAATGCCCAGAAAAATACTGCGGGATATAATGGGCCTAAATTAAGCTACTCGCAATATTAAACTTTGTATAAATGGATCTTTAGAAGCCCTTTTTAATGTAAAAATATACAGCATACCTTCAGTTGACTGCTTTATGAGACCCTGTGGTTGCTGGTGTTCGCGGGTTTAGAGATTGATTTTTAAACTACTATAACTATTTTACGAGGCCTTTAAAACTAATAATAGCTTTTGCGACGGGGTCTTTCAGCGATTTTTCGTTAATAATTAACTAGGCTGAACATCCTCGATTTGAACAGCCTAGAGAAAATCGCGTTTTAAACCCGCCCCCTCTAAACGGCGCCAAAATAGCGCACACGCACTGGGGCAGATTCTCAGCGACGTTTCAGGTAGGCTTTGCAACATACCTACAATGTGCTGAATAGCCTAATTCTGCCCAATAAGATGTAGCCCTTTAACTAGTTCAGGTCTCCACCCTCCAGTATGTCCTACCTTAGGGTTCTTGTAAGGCGTCCATAGTTAGATTTTGCGCAGCTGATTTAAAAATATTTGTTGGGGGGTTTTTATGTCATTGTGCAGTGGCCTATGTACAAAATTACCAGCAGCAATTATGTTCTGTGTTCAATGGTTTCACTTGGAAAAGGTTAATCAACCCCAAAATGTTGAGTACCCTGCACAGATGAATGGTGATGGAAGATCTACTCATTGGGAGATATCACTAAGCTATATAGCACATGGCTGCAGTTGCCTCTACCCTCTAGTAAGCAGGATGGCAGGAAACAGCAATCCAACTCTTGCACCTCAACATAGTTTGGTTTAATTAATTGCCATGTGAGGTACAGTGAAAAGTTTTTGTTGTATGCTAACCAGTCAGCGGAAAAGCAATACATGATTACAATCGAGCCATCCACAGTGTACAGATACATTATAAATGACATAATGTGAATAACGTTTAGTGCAAGATAACGTCCAGTAAAGTCCAAGAGTCCCCAATCATGTAGATCGTAACTGAGGACTGCTAGAGAGCCGTCTTGAGCTACTATCTACTATGTTGTAATGTGGAATCCAAACATAAACAGGACAATCTGCAGGAATAAAGAAAACTATAAAATAAGATATCGTAGTCACAATGTATGCAAGACAACTCCATGGCAATCCTTCGACTTTTGAGTATTGAGATAGTGTCTATAACCAGTTCTGCTCTTGCAAAGTCCAGCACAGTGTTCCAGGTTTATTCACCTGATATTTTCCTTTGAGGTATAGCTGAGCTTTTTGGACATCGAAAGGTTCAGCAGTACCTCCGAGAATAAATTATCAGTGCCTGGATAGAGTGGATGTGGATAGGATGTTTCCACTACTGGGAGAGTATATGACCAGAGGCCGTAGCCTCAGAATAAAAGGATGTACCTTTATAAAGAAGGTGAGGAGGAATTTCTTTAGTCAAAGGTTGGTGAATTTGTGGAATTCATTGCCACAGAATGCTGCAGAGGCCAAGTGAATGGATATTTTTACGACAGAAATTGATAGATTCTTGATGAGTATGGGTGTCAGGGATTATGGGGAGAAGGCAGGAGATTGGGGTAGAAAGGGAAAGATAGATGAGCCATGATTGAATGGCAGAGCAGACTCGATGGGCCAAATGGCCTAATTCTGCTCCTATAACTTATGAACTTATGAGAACTACCTGCAGTTAAAATCCAGAAGTATGAAGCAATATTTTTTTAATTAAATGGGACAATATGCAACAAATAATAATACACAAAAGCAAAAAACATAACAATATTGAACGTGAAATGACATATTGATAAAGATTACAGTAAAGCACATGGATGAAGGGCCATGACAGTGATGTTAAACCCACATAAATCAATAGGCAGTCTAACATTGAAATGTTTTCATGGGATGTATCCAGAGCAATAGAGATAAAAGGAAAAAGGCCATTTACTTTTGTCAGCAAACACTGACACGCCGATTGGTGTCCCGGATTGCTGATCAACAAAATCAGCAATGTCTTCAATATAATAGACAATAGACAATAGGTGCAGGAGTATGCCATTCGGCCCTTCGAGCCAGCGCCGCCATTCAATGGCTGATCATCCAAAATAATGCCCTAATATACTCCAGAACAATGTTATCAGATATAGTTTGACAGCCAACCATGTTTAGGTCAGCCAACCCAAAGCTTTTTTCGAGATAGATTTTATGCAGTATGCCAGCACATTATAAGCTGTAGAGAAATTAAAGTGATTTAAAGGTGGGGGTTGGGGGAATTTAAACATGCTTTCATCCATTCAAGTTCCTGATTGCCCCCCCCCCCCCCCCCACACCCCACCCCTTATCCATCCAAGCAGCTTTTTCCTACACAATCCACATTTCTTTCATCTATCCACTTTTTGACTTCTACTATTAACTCAGAAATTACCCTGCCATCAGGAAAAGAAAAAGGACTTTTGTGCATGTGCAAGGCCCAAATTATTGCCTACAATTCTCCGAGCCTTACGACTGATTGAATATTGTTGCAGGGAGCTGTGCAGATCGGCCTATTGAGGCACTAAGCTATTTTTATACCACTGACTGACTCGCATGTCACATTACTACACAAAGAGTGCAGACTGTGACAATGTTTGTGATATCACCAGGATCTTGCTGAAATAGCTAGAACTGATATTAAAAGCATGGGTTAAGCTCACTGCATAGTGTGACTCAAACATTTTTTTAGACTGCTTTTGTACATCACATTTATTGAATGTTCATAATTTAAGTCTCTCATGAGCAAATCTCTTCAGCTCAATGCCAGTCAACCTGATGGTTTCTGAAAAAAAATCATTTGCCTTTAACTTTCTTTCTCAGTTACTGTTAACCACCTTATGTTTAATGCATTGGGGATAGCCATAAACATAGTCTGCAATCCCAAGATCAGACTGATTCCCATTCCTGATAAATTATTATATTTTTCCTCATTTGTAAGGTTGCTCATCTCTGCTCCCATATCTTCCTGTGAGACTGAAACCTTGTTCTATACTTTATCACTCAGACATCTCCAATACTATCCGTGCTATTCTCCTTACTTCTATTATTCATAAAGGACATCATCCAGAATTCTGCCTCTCTATTCCTATTAATTCTGCACCGGCAAGTTCCATTCCCTTGCTGTGTTTCCAGAGGATCCACAAACTTTCTTAACTGCACTTAAGTGCCTCCCTGGATTCAAGGCATCCAAGCTCATACTATAGATCTCCACACTGGTGAAATGAATATAGCTTTTGTTCTGCACATCACTATTCATAGCTTTTTAGTGTGGAAACAGGTCCTTCTGCCCAACTTGCCCACGTTGAACAACATAACCCATCTACACTCGTCCCACATACCTGCATTAGGGCCATGTCCCTCCAAACCTGTCCTATCCATGTACCTGTCTAGTTGCTTCTTAAATGCTGCAATAGTCCCTGCCTCAACTACAGCACCTCCTCCAGCAGCTCTTTCCTTACACCCACCACCCTTTGGGAAATGTACCCTTCCGATCCCTATAAAATCTTTCCCCCGTCACCTTAAACCTATGCCCTCTGGTTCGTGATTCCCCTACTCTGGGCAAGAGACTCTGTGCATCGACCTGATCTATTCCTCTCATGATTTTATACACCTCTATAAGAATACCCCTCATCCTCCTGCTCTCCAGGGAATATAATCCCAACCTGCTCATCCTCTCCTTATAGCTCAGATCCTTGAGTCCTGACAACATCCTGTGAATTGACAATAAAACACTCTTGACTTTTGACTTTTCTCTGCACCTTTTCCAACTTGACAATATCTTTCCTACAATACAAAGACTTGAAATCAGATCCAAAGAAGAAGAGGAGTTTAAGGTTTGGATCCCTCCAGACTACCTTAGGAACATGCCTATTCGAGAGCCAAATTATCCTCAATATTACGGGAAAGGGTACAAGTCTGTTGGGCCAGACCAGTGTTATGTCTGCGGAGAGAGGGGGCATTAGAGCAGAGCTTGCCCCATAAGAGATCGGAGAGGAGGAAGGAGTCAAAGAAGAGGGTTACGAGGTCCCAGGAGTCAGTGGATCCCTAGGGGGTATAGAGATACATGGGACACTGAAGATCGAAGGAGAGGACGCTGGCCAGAGGATCAGGGGGTGGGAGGTTTTTCACCCTTCTCGCAGCCAAATCTGTTTTTATAACCCTGCTCTGCCAGTTAGTCCAAAGTGCGGATGGAGTAACCTGACCCCTGCCTCAGAAAAATAGATATGATTCTGAGAAAATAAAATACCCTCCTCATAACACTGGGATGGTCCAAGGGAAAATAGTAAGAATCAGAATTGGAATGAAAAGAAACCCTTGCCAATACTTGGAGGGAAGTAAAAGAGAAGGTAGCAATTCTGTGTTGAATCAAGATCAAGAACTGCCTATTGAAAAGAAAGGAGCAAAATTAATAAGGAAACTGAAGGGAGACAAAGTAGAAGATAACACAAAGAAACATGAATTGGCACTAGGGAAGGAAGAAAATGAAAATATTGCGCAGGAGGTGTAGGAGATAGGAATAGGAGTAATTGTGAAATAATAATTGTAGTCAAGTTGCTGTGCCTACTCTTGGTTGAAAGCGGCGTTTCATTGTATTACCTATAGAAACATAGAAACATAGAAACATAGAAATTAGGTGCAGGAGTAGGCCATTCGGCCCTTCGAGCCTGCACCGCCATTCAATATGATCATGGCTGATCATCCAATTCAGTATCCCGTACCTGCCTTCTCTCCATACCCTCTGATCCCCTTAGCCACCAGGGCCACATCTAACTCCCTCTTAAATATAGCCAATGAACTGGCCTCGACTACCCTCTGTGGCAGGGAGTTCCAGAGATTCACCACTCTCTGTGTGAAAAAAGTTCTTCTCATCTCGGTTTTAAAGGATTTCCCCCTTATCCTTAAGCTGTGACCCCTTGTCCTGGACTTCCCCAACATCGGGAGCAATCTTCCTGCATCTAGCCTGTCCAACCCCTTAAGAATTTTGTAAGTTTCTATAAGATCCCCTCTCAATCTCCTAAATTCTAGAGAGTATAAACCAAGTCTATCCAGTCTTTCTTCATAAGACAGTCCTGACATCCCAGGAATCAGTCTGGTGAACCTTCTCTGCACTCCCTCTATGGCAATAATGTCCTTCCTCAGATTTGGAGACCAAAACTGTACGCAATACTCCAGGTGTGGTCTCACCAAGACCCTGTACAACTGCAGTAGAACCTCCCTGCTCCTATACTCAAATCCTTTTGCTATGAAAGCTAACATACCATTCGCTTTCTTCACTGCCTGCTGCACCTGCATGCCCACTTTCAATGATTGGTGTACCATGACACCCAGGTCTCGCTGCATCTCCCCTTTTCCTAGTCGGCCCCTTTTCCTAGTCGACCACTATGAAACGCCGCTATCTGGGGAGTGAGGTAAAAAGAGTATGTGGACCCTTAAGAATGGGCAGAAGGCACAGCTCAGGTAGGATGTGTAGTTATCATCTCCATCCAGGTAGTTCCCCAGAGACAGAAACAAACAAAGAGGAAGAAGTGATACTGTCCGGTCCCTTTAACATCTACCATCTGGGAAGGCCAATAGATAAAGAAGGCTGCTCCTCGGTATTCCTATTCCTACAAATTTAGAAGAAGATACATACCCTAGTGCCCAATTGTACCAACTGTAACATAATAATTGACACCAGTGAAAAGGAAGAATAAGTCTCGAGAATTCAGGAATTATACAGCCTCTAAAGATCATTGAGGCAAGCTCCAACTTAAAAAATGAAAGAAGTAAACCTGAGAATGAACATTCCTCCGTGGTTTGGGGACACCTACTTTGCACCTAAATTTAGCTGTTAGTTGTGAATTGACAAAATTTCTAAATTTCTAAAAATCTCACAATCCCTAAATTGTGTGGTGATGTATTGGAAGGACTTTGAAATTTGACATTTGGAAATGGGTTATAGGATATTGCTTAGGAGTATTTTGAAATTTGAAAATTAACTTGGTGTTTTTATCATCTCACCCTCAGACAGCCAAAAATGGGAAGGATTGATAAAAGTATGGAGGGAAGAACAGAATTGGACAAAGATCCGGTATTATAGAATATGAATTATATGAAATTTCAGAGTAAGTTTATTGGCCAAGTATTCACATACAAGGAATTTGCCTTGGTGCTCCGCCCACAAGTAACAACATGACATATAGTGACAGTTACGAATGACTCAGAAAACACTAAACATTAATAATAATAAAACATTAATGATAAAACACCATTGATCAAGCATGTGAACCAACAAAATACCAGATCAAAGGGAGGCTACAGATTTTTGACTGTTGAGTAGAGCAACTACACGTGGATAAAAACTGTTTTTATGTCTGGCTGTGGCAGCTTTGACAATCCGGAGTCGCCTTCCAGAGAGAAGTGATTCAAAGAGTTTGTGGCCAGGGTGAGAGGGGTCAGAGATGATCTTGCCCGCTCGCTTCCTGGCCCTTGCAGTGTTCAGTTCATCAATGGAGGGAAGGTTGCAGCCAATAACCTTCTCTGCTGATCGGACGATTCGCTGCAGCCTCCAGGTGTCGTGCTTGGTGGCTGAGCCAAACCAGACCATGATGGAGAAGGTGAGAACAGACTCTACGATGGCCGTGTAGAATTGGACCATCATTACCTGCGGCAGATTGTGCTTCCTCAGTTGCCGTAGGAAGTACATCCTCTGTTGTGCCTTTTTGACCGTGGAGTCGATGGTAGCCCCCTACTTAAGGTCCTTGGAGATGATGGTTCCCAGGAACTTAAAAGACTCCACAGATATGACTGTGGTGTTGTTGATGGTGAGTGCGGTGAGGGGAGGGGTTCTCTCATAAAGTCTACAATCAATTCCACTGTCTTAAGAGCATTGAGCTCCAGGTTGTTGCGATGGCACCAGGACACCAGCTGTGACACTTCCTGTCTGTAGGCAGATTCCTCCCCATCCTGGATCAGTCCAATCAGGGTTGTGTCATCCGCAAACTTGAGAAGCTTGACAGAGGTGTCTGTGGAAGTGCAGTCGTTCGTGTAGAGAGAGTAGAGGAGAGGAGAGAGCCTTGCGGTGCTCCTATGCTGAGCGTTTGCGTGTCCGAGATGTGCTTTCCCAGCCTCACATGCTGCTTCCTGGAGGTCAGGAAGCTGGTGATCCACCGACAGAGTGGTTCAGGCACAGTCAACTCGGAATTGTATGAAATTTCAGAGTACGTGAGAGATGGTGGAAAAAAAACAGGGAATGAGGAAGTGCAGGGGCAGAGCTTCCCTTCAAGGAGTCAAGGCTAACAGCCTAGAGAAGAGTTACTGGAGAAGATAGGGGTGACATTGAATTAGAAGTACCGGGGAGTGGGTATTTGTTGTCAGAGTCAATAATATTTGACCGGTGGATTGAAATTTATCCAACCCTTGATAATAAAAAGGCTAATGTTATCAAGGAGTAATGAAAATTGCCCCTAAATTCGGTATTCTTAATTGGCTTGATTTAAAATAATGGTCCACAATAAGTGGAAATTTGTTGATGAAATTAAACAGCTGGGAATTCCACAGAAATTGGATTGAATTGTGTTATCGATTGTAAGCTGTGGATTGGAAAAGGGGTAAGACAGACCCGGAAAGTCAAAAGAGTAAATTAAAGTCTGAGACTGATTTTGGCTGAATTGACGCATTCCACATGGTTGGTTTGAATATGAGTCATGCCTGTAGAGAAATCTGGGCTGAACCCAGCTGAAATTAATATGAGAAACCTTCATTATAGGTACATTGGAAACCACCATGTGACTGTGGAGATAACTGATTACTTGTTGGTATTGATCATAGTATGGGAAAGATTATATCACAGTGTAGGAACAGTAGGAACAGTATATAGAGAAGGGCTTTTGGTTATAGTATAGTACAGGAATGGATGGGAAAACATCAGTGAGAGTATGGAGTGTAACTTGCGTCATCCCAAGTTATTTTAGGAATTATAGGTTCAACTATGGATCAAGTACAGAGGGATTGACAATGCAGATGGAAGAGATTCGCGCCCACAAAAACACGGGAGGTGAAGACTTATCAGACAGGAATCATGAAGCTACGCCCACGAAAACTCGGGAAGCTTAATGAGATTATTATTTTAATTTGTTTTACTTGATTGGATTGTAAATGTACCACCCCACTGTAGTTTGTCTCCTCAAGGTTCGGGGACCCAGATCAATGTTGCATTGTCAGATGGATCAGATTTCTGCAAAGAGCATCATAGGAAATGTAAAATGCATGAGGTTAATTGGTTCTCTGCAAGAGCCTTGTATAAAAGACAGCCCCCACGAGGTCCGTGGTCGATTTTCTGGAAGAGCACTTGGGACTGCGTAACCTTTTGGAGTATTTGTGCTTGCACGAGGCTAAGAGGCTTGGCTAAGCAGATACAAGGATCGAACCTGCAGTGGTTTAGGTATCATATAGGGTGATTTGTTGTGCTTTCTAAAAATAAAGTTTAGATGTTCCAGTGCTTGAATCAGTGGTTTATTGATTGACCTAGACTGGGGGGAAACTTAGAAAGAGCTTATTTACAATTTGACCTTGAATGTGCAGACATGGAAGTCTAGAACGTACTGCGTCATGCACAATCAACTCTCTGGTCTCACCACCAATGCAGCCCAGCCTAATGCAAACATTCTAATGCACCAACACGCACAACCTTGGTTGAAAAAAAAATCAAACCATTTTCTTTAAATTAGGAAAATTAGCACGGATTCAGGATACCAAAGGTCCATTCTTAAAGGCCAGTCCCACGAGCATGCGACTGCATGAGGCAAGCGCGATCTAACATGGTCGCTTGAGCCGTACGGTCTCGCGGGGCAGGTCCCACTTCGATCGCCGGAGCCGTATGGAGTTGTGCGGAGCTGGTTCCGACATCGCGCGGGGCTCCGAAATACTGACACTGTTCAAAAATTCCGCGCGGCAACCGCCTGCTGGCCCGCAGCTGCATTGAGGACATACGCACCGCCTCGACGGGCGTACGCACCGTCTCTACGCCGTACGCAGTGTCCTGACGGGGTACGCTTAGCGCGAACTTCCCGCGGACATCGCTCGAACTTCACGTCAACTCGTACGGGATCACTCGACCACTGCGCGGCCCCCGCTTCCGGTTTGGTCGCGCTCGCCACATGCAGTTGCATGCTGGTGGGACAGGCCCAGTACGGGGATCACTCGACCTCCGCGCGGCCCCCGCTTTCGGTTTGGTTGCACTTGCCGCATGCAGTCGCATGCTCGTGGGACAGGCCCTTTATATTTGAGATTTATATCAGATGTATTAGAAGGAGATATCTAAAGATACAATAAACAATAAATAAAATGTTACTAATTCCTGTCCAATGTCAAATATTTTGACCTCGGTAAAAATGCATTTACATCTGAATAATGTTGACAATGTTGAATCCCCACATTCCATGCACACAGAAGTTATCCATTGCAGTGAAAAGATCAAAGGTACACCAGTGTGGTCATCACATCTTAAAAAATATTCCAGTTTATAGTGCAAGAGCATTAGGAGAATAGGAACTTGCAGTCCTTTGGCGCAGCTCAGAATCAAACAATCCTTTCTTCCTCAGTCATTATTCTCCTTCAAAAATCATAAATTCATAATATACAATATTTTACAAAGCAAGATTTCTTTCAGGATCTACCTTGGAACTGGTATTGTGATAGCCAGTCCTCTTATTCTAGCATCCAAATAATACAGAATGTGACATCACCTTCCAGGATTCACTTCAATGATATTAAGCAGCAAATGTCTTTAAAGTCACAATCCGCATTTAGGACAGGACTATCCTAAGATAGGACAGGAATCTCTCAACTTGGTGGCCATATGGACGTCATCCATGACATGCAATATATTGGGAAAAGGAGGGCATTTAGAAACTGCAGAGGAACTGGTAACAAGTAAGGGACTTTAGTTGTTATTTGATAGAGGAGGCCAAATTATTAAGCACGTTCAGTTAATCTGTGCATTGTAAAATATGCATCAACAGCATATTAGAGGCACAAGAAACTGCAGATGTTGGATTCTTGAGCTAAACACAATGCTAGAGGCATTCAGCATATCAGGCAGCAGCTGGTGAGGATATAAACAGATGGTCAGTCTGAAGAAGGGTCTGAAGAAGGGTCTTAGAATCATAGAATCATAGAAAGTAGGTGCGAGAGTAGACCACCAGGTCCGTCGAGCCCGCACCGCCATTCACTCATGGCTGAACACTAAACAGACACACTTACCCACAAACAGTAGACACAAGACACAGAACACAAGACACTACCCTCCCCTTTATACCGCTATCACCCCTCTCCACCCCAAGAACCGCGTGATCTCCTGGGGGAGGCAAAAAACCGGATAAAAACCCAGGTCCAATTCGGGAAAAAAATCCGGGAAATTCCTCTCCGACCCCAATCCAGGCGATCGACACTTGTCCAGGAGATCACTCAGGTCTACTATACTAACCATACCTAGGTCCATATCCCTGCCCTCTCCCCGTAGCCCCTTATCCCCTTGGCAGCTAAAAAACCATCTATTTTTGACTTAAATATATTTAACGTTTCTGCTTCCACTGCTCCCTGGGGCAGTGAATTCCACAAACTAACCACCCTCTGGGTGAAGAAGTTCTTCCTCATCTCAGTTTTAAAAGAGCCCCCCCTCACTCTGCAACTATGTCCCCTAGTTCTAGCCTCCCCGATCATTGGGAACATCCTCGGTGCATCCACCCGATCAAGGCCCCTCACGATCTTATACGTTTCAATGAGATCGCCTCTCATTCTTCTAAACTCCAAAGAGTAGAGTCCCAGCTTACTTAACCTTTCCTCATATGTCAATCCCCTCATTGCAGGAATTAATCTTGTAAACCTTCGCTGCACTGCCTCCAGGGCTAGTACATCCTTTCTTAAGTATGGACCCCAGAACTGTACACAGTATTCCAAATGTGGTCTCACTAATACCGTGTACAGCTGCAGCAAGACCTCCGTGTTTTTATACTCAATCCCCCTAGCAATAAAGGCCAAAACTCCATTGGCCTTCCTGATTGCTTGCTGCACCTGCATACTGACTTTTAGTGATTCATGTACTAATACCCCTAGATCCCTTTGCGTTGCATTACAACGCAGCTCCTCCTCATTTAGAAAATAACTTGCCCTATCATTTTTTTCCCCAAAGTGAATGACTTCACATTTATTAGTATTAAATTTCATCTGCCAAGTTGTTGCCCACTCACCTAGCTTATCTATATCCTTTTGCAGACTCTTCCTATCCTCCTCATCCCCTACTTTCCCTCCCATTTTCGTATCGTCCGCAAATTTTGATATATTACACTTGGTTCCCTCCTCCAAATCATTTATATAAATTGTGAACAACTGTGGTCCCAGCACCGACCCTTGCGGAACCCCGCTAGTTACCGGTTGCCATCCCGAGTATGAACCATTTATCCCCACTCTCTGCTTCCTATTCGTTAGCCAATCCTCTACCCATGCTAATATATTACCCCCAATCCCACAATTTTTTATTTTTAGCAATAGTCTCTTATGTGGCACCTTGTCAAAAGCCTTTTGGAAGTCCAAGTATACCACATCCACCGGTTTCCCTTTATCCACTCGGCTTGTTACTTCCTCAAAGAATTCGAGCAGATTCGTTAAACACGACTTCCCCTTCACAAAACCATGCTGGTTCTGTCTGATGAAGTCATGTTTATCCAAGTGGCCCGTTAGTGATTCTTTAATAATTGTCTCCAACATTTTACCCACCACCGATGTTAGACTAACCGGTCTATAGTTACCCGCCTTCTGTTTACTTCCTTTTTTAAATATAGGTGTTACATTGGCCATTTTCCAATCCACTGGGACCGTTCCTGCCTCCAGGGAGTTTTGGAAAATTATCACCAATGCATCCACAATCCCCACTGCTATCTCCCTCAAGACCCTTGGATGTAATCCATCAGGTCCAGGGGATTTATCCTCCTTCAGTCCCATTAATTTCCCTAATACCACCTCCTTGGTGATCTTAATAGTATTTAGCTCCTCCATTCCTACCGCCTCCTGTTTATCCAGCGTTGGAATATTTTTTGTGTCTTCTATGGTGAAGACTGATACAAAATACTCGTTTAATGCCTTTGCCATTTCCATGTTCCCCACCAACAACTCTCCAGTCTCACCCTCCAATGGACCAACGTTCACCTTAACCACCCTTTTTCTTCTTATATAGCTATAAAAACTCTTACTATTAGTTTTTATGTTGTTCGCTAAATTCCTTTCATAGCCTATTTTCCCCGTCTTAATTAATCTCTTAGTTACTTTTTGCTGACCTTTAAATGCTTCCCAATCCTCTACCCTCCCACTACCTCTGGCTACCTTGTATGCCCTTGCCTTCAGCCGAATACTATCCTTTATAGCTTTACTGAGCCATGGCTGACTGTTCTTACCCTTACCCCTTTTTTTCTTCATAGGAATAAATTTATCTTGAAGGTTATACAGTAGACCTTTAAACGTACACCACTGCTCATGTACCGTCTTATTCTTGAGTCTGCTATCCCAGTCAACTTTGATCAGCTCAGTCCTCATACCTTCATAATCCCCCTTATTTAGACTAAGCACCCTAGCCTGAGTTTCAACCTGCTCCCCTTCTATCTGAATATGGAATTCGACCATATTGTGGTCACTTGTTCCCAACGAGTCCCTAACTATGACATTTTTAATTAATCCTGCTTCATTACACAGGACCAGATCTAAGATTGCCTCCCCCCTTGTCGGTTCCGTGACATACTGTTCTAGGAACCCGTCTCTAATACATTCTATAAACTCTTCCTCTAGTCTACCCTGCCCAGTTTGGTTTGCCCAATTAATATGAAAATTGAAGTCCCCCATGATTACAGCAGTTCCCTTTTTACATGCGTCAACTATTTGCAGATTTATGTTCTGACTAACAGCGTCACAGCTATTTGGAGGTCTATAAATTACACCCACTAGTGTTTTTTTCCCTTTGTTATTCTCTATCTGTACCCAAGCTGTTTCACTATCCTGATCCTCCAACGCAATATCCTTCCTCTCCATTGCCGTTATTCCCTCCCTTATTAAAAGGGCCACCCCTCCTCCCTTTCTTTCCTGTCTATCTTTTCTAATTGTCGAGTACCCCTCTATATTTAACTCCCAGTCCTGATCCCCTTGCAGCCATGTCTCCGTAATGGCCACGATATCATAACTATATATACTTAATTGCACCGTTAATTCATTTATCTTATTTTGAATACTCCGCGCATTTAGATAAAGCACTTTCAGATGATTTTTACTACCCTTCCTTTCCGTTTTTGCCCCTTTTACATCTAGAGCTTTATCTTCACACATTCTGGATCCTCCTGTCACATTTTGATTTTCCGCTTCCCTAGCCTCCCTAGATGAGCCCTCCAATCTATCCTTCCAAAGCACTGCTGTAATATCTTCCCTGACTAGCAATGCAACACCACCACCTCTTGCCCCTCCAATTCTATCACACCTGAAGCAATGAAACCCTGGAATATTTAGTTTCCAATCACAGCCCTCCTGCAACCATGTTTCACTGATCGCCACAACATCATACTTCCAGGTGTCTATCCAGACTCTAAGCTCATCCACCTTTCCTACAATGCTCCTAGCATTAAAATATGCATATTTAAGAAACCCCCCGTCTCTTCTTCTCTGTTTATTTCCTTTTTTTTCCTTCTCCTCGTGTCCGAGTGCTTCCCTTTTCTGCTTCCTGCCTCCCATTCGATCCACTAGCTTTCTCTATTTGAGTCCCTCGCCCCAACCATTCTAGTTTAAAGTCCCCCCAGTGACCTTTGCAAATTTCCCCGCCAGGATGTTGGTCCCCCTCGGGTTCAAGTGCAACCCATCCTCTCTGTACAGGTCCCACCTTCCCCAAAAGAAGTCCCAATGATCCAGAAACTTGAATCCCTGCCCTCTGCACCAGTCTTTCAGCCACGCATTTATCCTCCACCTCGCTCTATTCTTACTCTCACTGTCGCGTGGTACAGGCAGTAATCCTGAGATTGTTACCTTTTTGGTCCTTTTCCTTAACTCTCGTCCCAACACCCTAAATCCTCCCTTCAAGACCCCTTCACTCTTTTTACCTATGTCATTTGTACCAATATGTACCACGACCTCAGGCTCCTCTCTCTCTGATTTCAGGATATCTTGGATGCGTTGAGACACGTCCGAGACCTTGGCACCAGGGAGGCAGACCACCATCCTGGTCTCCCGACTGCGGCCACAGAAACGCCTATCCGACCCCCTAACAATAGAGTCCCCAATTACTATTGCCCTCTTCTTTTCTTCCCTACCTTTCGGAGCAACAGGGCCGGTCTCTGTGCTGGAGGCCCGTCCGCTGTTGCTACTCCCGGGCAGGCTGTCATCCTCATCCGTACTCAAACAAGAGTATTTATTTGCAAGGTGTACCGACATTGGAGTACTCCCTCGTTCCTGCCTCTGCCCCTTTCCCTTCCTTAGCGTGACCCACATGTCTCCCTCCCGAGGTTTTGGAGTGACCACCTCCCTATAACTCCCCTCTATGACCTCGTCACTCCCCCTGACAAGACAGAGGTTATCGAGCTGCTGCTCCAGGAACCTAATACGGTCCCTTAGGAGCCCCATCTCTCTGCACCTGGTGCAGATGTGGACGTCTGGGGGGACATCCGACACCATGACCTCCCACATCTGACATCCAGAACAGTACACTGCTCTGACTGTCATTCTCTCGTCTTACCCTGGATCCGATACCAGTACAATACAATAGAAACTGCTGGGAGAAATCAGCAGGTATCTGACTCACAACAACTGCTCCCTCTTGCCCTTTAAACTGTACCTTCACTATATAAACAAAAAGCACTGTACCTTTAGCCCACTGTACCTTTAGCCCACTGTACCTTTAGCCCACTGTACCTTTAGCCCACTGTACCCTTAGCTCACTGTACCTTTAGCCCACTGTACCCTTAGCTCACTGTACCTTTAGCCCACTGTACCCTTAGCTCACTGTACCCTTACTAAATCACTGTACCTTTAACCAGAAAGCAGAAATGCTAACCTGAGGTTGCACCCAATCAGCTGCTTCCTCTAGTCTGCTCCCACCAATCAGCGGCTTCCCCAGAAACCCTCCCTATGGAGTGTGGAACGTTACGGGATTTGGTAAGCTCTGACCCTCCACCGCTGTCTCCAACGGTCCTGGGTCTCTGTGAGAACAAGCCCCGTGCCCGATTCAAGCCCTCACCGCTCTGACCCTCCACCGCTGTCTCCAACGGTCCTGGGTCTCTGTGAGAACAAGCCCCGTGCCCGATTCAAGCCCTCACCGCTCTGACCCTCCACCGCTGTCTCCAATGGTCCTGGGTCTCTGTGAGAACAAGCCCCGTGCCCGATTCAAGCCCTCACCGCTCTGACCCTCCACCGCTGTCTCCAACGGTCCTGGGTCTCTGTGAGAACAAGCCCCGTGCCCGATTCAAGCCCTCACCGCTCTGACCCTCCACCGCTGTCTCCAACGGTCCTGGGTCTCTGTGAGAACAAGCCCCGTGCCCGATTCAAGCCCTCACCGCTCTGACCCTCCACCGCTGTCTCCAACGGTCCTGGGTCTTGACCTGAAACATCACCTATCCATTCCCTCCCAGATTCTGCCTGACTCATTGAGTTTCCTCTGGTACTTTGAGATCAACTGCGTATTAATCTTGTGATAATTTAAAACAAACAGAAATAATTATGAAATATAGTAGTATCCCCTAATAGATTGACAGATTATCATAGCATGCACCATCAATTGGTGGCATTATCTTGGATGTAGATAGTCCAGGATATGTAGGAAGGAACTGCAGATGCTGGTTTATACCAAAGATAGACACAAAATGCTGGAGTAACTCAATGGGTCACACAGCATTTATGGAAAAAAGGAATAGATTATGTTTCGGGTCAGGTCTGACCCGAAACATCATCTATTCCTTTTCAAGAGTCAAGAGAATCAAGAGTGTTATATTGTCATATGTCCCAGATAGAACAATGAAATTCTTATCTGCAGCAGCACAACAGAATGTTCTCCAGAGATGCTGTCTAACCCGCTGACTTACTCCAGCATTTTTTGCCCATCTTTGATATAAACCATCCTCTGTATGTAGTGCAGTTGTGTGCCATCTAATAACCTTTGCATGTTTCATTCAAGCATGAAGTGGGATCAGGGCACAGTGACAAACATCTATGGGCATTGTAACCTCTGGTTTGCTTCGCTTATGTCCCTGAACTGGAGTGAACAAGTATATTTTCATAGATCATTTCATTCAGGACACTGCTCTTCTGCAAAATATTTAGACCCGTGTCAGTTGTAGATCATTTTACATTTGATCGGGAAGCCAAAAATATGGCTGCTTTTGTAACAAAATGAACTTTTTCCACCTGTTCCGATTCAAAATAGATAAAATCTTAGAAAGCAGGGAAAATGTGAGGTGGAAAATGTAGCAAATATTCAGCATGTTAGGCCGCATCTGTAGAAAAGAAACAGTTAATGTTTCAGATCACAGGCCTTGTATCAGACCTTATGGTGAAGAGTCTTTGACCTGAAACAACTGTTTCCAATTTCACAAACATGGCCCAACTAGGTTAGTATTCCGAAGATAGACAAAATGCTGGAGTAACTCAACGGGACAGGCAGCATCTCTGGAGAGAAGGAATAGGGGACGTTTCGGGTTGACACCCTTCTTTTCTTAGTTTTCCAGTATTTTCTGGTTTTATTTTAGATTTCCAGCATCTACAGTATATTTTGATTTTCAAAACAATAAAGCCTGTAGAATTGTGCTGCTTTTGTTTGCAACTTACATTTAACAGCCAGGTTTTAAGAGCAGTTATTGCATTGGACAGGACATTCAGCTTTTTGATTTTGAAATCCAAGAATTGATAATCCTTGGTAGACACAAAATGCTGGAGTAACGCAGCGGGACAGGCAGCATCTCTGGAGAGAAGGAATGGGTGATGTTTCGGGTTGAGACCCGTCTTCAGAATTGATAATCCTTCACCTGCATACAAGTTGAAAACATAAGCAACTTATTATCCAAAGTGTACGAGTACAATGTGCAGATGCAAGGAAATCTAAATGCGTAACTATATATAGTCAAGTCAAGCTGAGTTTATTCTTATGATGCACACGTAATGGTGAGGTAAGGGTACAATGAACATTTTGCTTGCAGCAGCAGCAGCAGCATCATCATCAGGCACATAGACTCAAACACAAAAACATAAATTATACAAAGAATTATAGATAAAATTTCCATTAAAAGGATGGCTGCGCAAAAAAACCCCATACAAAATACAAATGAAAGTAAAGAAGTCCATGGCAGGGCAAGAGGTGACCTGTGGTGTCCCATTGTCAAGCAAACGTGGTAAACCTATTTACTCATCTTTTCATGATTAAATGTCACCTAGATTGTCCTTGTTTGTTGGGAAATCTATTATTTTATCAAGTATTTTAAGAATATAAATAATTCAACAAAATGAAGGGTCACTGCTCAACTGTGACATTTCCCTGCAAGATTTGGCCAAAGTGTTGGGTCTTCAGAAGGTTTTAACTTTCTATTTATTTTCCATTTGTAAAAATGTCAAAAAAATCAGATAAGTATTTACGAGCCTATTAATAGTTATCACATTTCACTGAAAATAAAATTCCTACCACTCCCAACAATGAATCTTCAGTTCTGGATTACAAATAATTAATACTGTTTATTGCTCCTAGCAACACAGTATATTCAATGAATAATTGTGAAACACTCAAACACATGGGGGATTTTTTTTAATGGATCACCATATGCAATAATCAATCAACATTATTGCCAGAATCTTCCTTTCCCATTCCAATCATAGTGCTATGTTTTCACTTTATAAAATAATAAATAATCAGCTGGCTTCCAGTTGTGAGGATCAGATTAGAATTAATTCTGTGATGTTTCACAGGTGCAACACAAAAGGCCTCACTTTTATCCCAACTTGTCTAAAAAAGAAAACAGTTGATATTAATGATATATTAAATTAGTTTGTTGGCTTTAAGCGATTCAATCATCTTCCAAACAATACAAAATATATATTTCTTGTGAACAGTGCAATTTGTGTAGCATTCCTGCAAACAATAAAATCACTGGTATAAATTGTGTTGTTCCTCCTTTGCAAGATGAAATAGATATATATTAGGGCATCAAACCTGTCCAAGAACTAGCCTGAAGAATCCAGCAAAATATTTTTAAAATTCAGCTGTCTAATCTGATAGTGAACATGGACAAAAAAAATAGGAATGACCCTCTTCGACATTTCAACTTAAATACATTTCCCATGGTATTTTAATTTAGTTTAGAAATACAGCGCACAAAACAGGTCCTTCGGCCCACCGAGTCCACACCGACCAGTGATTCCCCCATACACCAGCACTATCCTACACACTAAGGACAATTTTACAAGTTTTACCAAAACCAATTAACCTGCAAACCTGTAGGTCTTTGGAACGTGGGAGGCAACCGGAGCTCCCGGAAGAAAACTTACGTGGTCACAGGGAGAACGTACAAACTCCGTACAGACAGCACCCATGGTCAGATTCGAAACCTGGTCTCTGGTGCTGTAACGCAGCAACTATAGCACTGCAGAAACGTGGTGCCCATAATTCAGCATTTAAGTTGATGATACATTTCTGCTCAAATGATTAGTAATGTGCACTGCTGTAGAGACCCTTTGCAGCTGCATAAAATGATTAACCAATGTAATAAACTGCACTAACCTAATTGCTCAATCTAATCCATTTCTATTGTACTAGCACTTAAATATAGCCTCAGGCTAAATGATCAATCAATTTAATTTCCAGAGAGTTTCTCAGCTTTCTACAACTTATAAGATACTTGGTAAAACAGGTTATAATATCACTTTATTGGAAATGTTTACTGCAGCTTACTTGCATTATATACTTAACTCAATTTGGCATTTCAGTTTTAAAATATAATTAAGCCATCACTGTGAACTCAAAGATATTCTGCATTTTTTTTGCTCTAGGTAAGATAACAAGACAGAAAAAAAACCCAATGGAGATACTCAACAGGTCAGATTGTGTACATGGAAAAAAAGTGACATTTGCAGTTACATTTCATCAGAACTGAAAGGTTGACCATATTTCCCTCTCCACAGATGTTGCCTGTCAGAAATGAAAAGTTGACCCCAAATCTCTCTCCACTGCCTGACCTGCTGAGTATTGGCAGCAATTACAGTGTTTGCTTTTCAATCCACCATGGACTTTTACACAATTATTCCGCTCAGATGTTAATTTTCAACAATCAGTACAGAAGCCTTGTTTGCCCTCAGTATTTAAAAATTCTAAGTATGCTGGTCATCTAGTGGTCTGTAAGGAAGATATCAAAGTGCAACATCAGTCTACACTATAATCAGAAACATCTGTCTCTTGTTTTCTGGTGCCAGTGATTGCACACAGTTCTCCATATTCAGATAGACCTTTCTGATGGTAGCAGCAGGAGATTGTGGATTGAGTGATGTTAGTTACCTTTTTGAGGCAGTGCTTCGTGTCAATCCCTTCGATGGACTGGGCACAGGCTTTTGAAGCCTAGTTCATTCTTGGACATATCAAATTCTGAAGATGACTGTTATGCACCAATGCTTTCCACAGTATACATGCATAAGTCTGAAAGACCTTAAACTTCTGAGGAGAAAAAAATAAATTTAAAGTGAACATATATAAAGTTCATTATTAATGAACTGAGAAAAAAAAAATCTAAATCTGCTGCAAAATTCTGGAAAACTAATTTTACATTGGAAAAGATCCAATGAAAATTTCTTATGAAGTGTTATTTTTTTTTCCAATTTTCACTGTTCCAAACAAGTTCCATTATTTTTCATTGTGTTTTTAATATAATTTCTAGTTTAGTTTATTTTAGAGGTACAACGTGGAAACAGGCCCTTTGGCCCACCGAGTCTGCATGAACCAGCAATCCCTGCACATTAACACTATCCTACACACACTTTGGAGTGTGGGAGGAAACTGAAGATCTCGGAGAAAACGCATGCGGTCACGAGGAGAACGTACAAACTCCACACAGACAGCATCTGTAGTCGGGATCAAACGCGGGTCTCTAGCGCTGCAAGTGCTGTAAGGCAGCAACTCTACCGCTGCACCCATATAGGTCGGAGTGGAACAGCGGTCAAGGGGGTAAATATAATATGTTTTACCCAACAAGATGAATACTCTAATGGAATGCATACCGTTACTTTGATTCTCATCTGGGTTTTCAAGTGAAGCTCCTTAATATGTATAAGCCTCCCATCTTGTCAAAAATGAATAACCAAAGCTATTCATGGCCATGAAATATTGCCTTGAGACCCATCAAGACTTAGATTTGAATACTGAACACATTGTAAGAAATGGGTGTTGCCTCCTCTAGTCAGAGAATGATTTGTCTCGCTGTAGATAAAGTATTGCAGGAGAATGTCATCATTCACACCTGCTTTCTATTCCAGGTGGAATTTATTAACAATGTAAAACGATCGTGAATCTGGGAAAAAAAATCTCTACTTCAGGTTATAATTGAGTGCTCTGGGATTTTGCTTCATGAACTGATTACAGCCAATGACTAATGCTTTTTGTAAAGCAGCATCTCTTGTAAACACCAAGCCCTCAAACAATTGACGTAAGCTCTTGCTTTATAATGAAAATATGTTCTTTGCTCAATGGACAGATTACAAAATGTAACCCTTTTGTACATTTAGTTTTTGTTTCTTGCACAGAAAATGGCTATACATATCATTGAGTCATATGATCAATCCAAATGTGAGCCTGTTTTTTTGCCGAGCTCCACTAGCTGCCCAAATAATATGCTCGGCCAGCTGTACCTTACTAATGGCAGTCCCATGGTTCTGGCAGTGCATTATACAATGTGCTTGACGTGGTATTTGATCATCCACGTCCAAACCTATGCACGCAACGTATTACCAGCCTTTTCAAGTGCACTCTCCTTCAACTCCGTGTAAACACGTTAATGAACAGAGCAATAACTGATTTTTTAAAATCTAGTCAATGCATCCAGACCAGCAGGTTGAAAAAAACAAGTCCATTCCCAGAGATTGTTAATTATTTTCTCTCACTTTGTCAGCAAAGATTACGTTGGAAAACATGCCACATGATCAATCTCATTCGTGTTTCATAACCCTCAATCAATCTCCTTTTGAAGAGTTCACTCTAGTCTGGGACGTTGTGGACAATCCAATGGATTGCAGTGTCATAGGTGATGGGGATGGGAAGGGGGATGTCAAGGTTGAAATGAAGTTGCAAGCTTCCCCTGCAGATGTCCCAGTCCAGCATTGTGCTACGATGATCATGTTGTCCCAGCGGTTCTCAGCGCTCCCAGGGCACTACAGTCAACATTCCTCCGCTGTGTTCCAAATGGGACACTGCCTGGGGAATATCATCTCATGTCACTGATGTGAAAATCTTGTTAGTCTGCAATGGTGGTTCATACTCGCAACTCCCCAGTGGGATTCCCAGATTGATATGAACATTCTGGAAATAGTCTTCATGCTGTTTCACTCCAGGAAACTAATTTTAAATCATGTAAAGCTGAAACATTTGCATAATGCAATTGAATTTCTCGGCAAATAATCTTTGCAGAGGCTTCTCGGGAGCTGGAAATTTTAGTGCAAACAGCCCACCTATCAATCTTTTCCATTATGATATGGCTTCATAGTTCAGTTTTCATAGAGTAATCTGCTGAATATTTAAAGTGAAATGATGTCTTTGAAAATATGGCTGTTGGAAGAATTTTAGCCTCATAGGTTGGATAATCTAACCACATTGAATTGATAACTGTAGTTTAAACGTCTCAGAGGTTTCCCACATTTGCCATGCTGTGTACTCCATTGGTAAGCCCAAGGCTTCTCATTGGTATGTGTTCATTCTTGACATTTCCTTGCCGTTCTTTCACTGAACACTTCAGAATTCAAAATATTCATATGCATGCGAGTCTAACCCAATAGTACTGAAAGTATTAAAACTGGAGGGTATTATTTGACAAAATCCATGAATTTCTGAGATAATACAATGACATAGAGACTTGGTAAGCCAACCCCTGGAGTGTTGGTTGTCGAAATGAAAAGACATTTGTCATTGAGGGGAGGGTGCAGCAAAAAAATCATCAGACCAGTTCCTGCTATGATACGACTGCCTTATGAGGATAGTTTGGATCGATTAGACCCGTGTTCACCAGAAAGGCGATCTGACCAAAACATGTACAATTGTGAGAGGCTGAAGGAAATGTTTCCTAACTGGGGGATTTATAACTAGCTGTGTCACTGTTTCAATGTCGAGATGAGGAGAAGTCTCTGCACTCTGAGAGTGGTAAAAATATAGTGCTATCTACCACAGAAGACTGTGGATATAACGAATATGTACTGTGCCAAGTTACTAAATCAACTTAAGACTGGAAGACAGATTACTGAACACCAAGTGCATTCAGGGTACGAGCTGGGAACTGGAATACAGAATTGGGATAGAGGTTAATGCATTTAGTGGTATCAAATGCCAGAACAAGCTCCAAGGGTCAAATAGACTATTCCTGTACCTAATTGTCTGTTGTTTAACAATTTAATTGTTGCATTTTATTTCAAAACAATAGATAAAGGAACTTCACACTGGATGGTTACATGTGATGGTGCAAAATAAAAAAAGCTAGTTTCGAAAGATGGATTTCATTGACATCGGGCATGTTTTCATTTTTGCACATTTGCAAAAACCAAAGAAATAAGTAAAAATAAAGGAGGATAGACAAATAATGGACAGAAAAAAGCATTACCATCTGATAGGTAAAGTACCGAATAATCATATTTGTAATCAAGATTAAATTAATCAGAATAAAGCTAGTTAATTTAAAAGCAGTACAAAGACATTAGAAAGATTTAAAATATATATTTTAAGGGTATTGCAGTTAATTCTAAACATTTCCAATTCCTTATTCCCAATTAAAACTTTCTAAAATGAATATAAAGCATATTTACTTAATGGTTTTATGCAGATTTGGAAAATTCAATTCAATTCTAGTCCAACAAATGCATTTTGTGTATATAAATTATGATAATTTTTATAAACGATGAATGATTTATCCCTGTGTAATCTAAAATTATTAGATCCGTAGAATTAACAATCAACATTTCTGTTCTTAGTATGTTATGCTCATGGCTGGGTAACTTGTTTGATGTTTAGAATTGAATTTTGGCATAGAAAAGTTACTGCCTCTGTAGAGGAAAAGCCATATTTCCAAAGCTGCATCGTTTCAGCAACCCTATTAAGTACAAACAACACAGACACAGCTTGGATGAGAAATGAAGTAATGTTGAGTAAAAAGGTTGCACAAATCACCCTGTACTTAGTTCCATTTTTGGAGCAGAGAGAGACAAAGAAAAAGACATCCATTTGTCAAAGCACTCAACAGAATATGCTGTGTTATTACTATACAGCTAGGTTGGAATCATTAGAGAACTACTTAAGGAAGATAGGCACACCTTCAAAACCATGAAAAAGTGGACTAAGAAACATGGCCCACCTTTCACTGGGGATGTATTTATTGCAGATATTATTTCTTGCCCAGGTTACAAAAATTACTTGGATATAACTGATGGAGAAAGTCTTTTGTTTTTGCCCATGGCATTTTTTCCAGTTACTATGATTACATTCAGAATGTGCAGTTTATATTTCAATTACAGAGCAGATATTTATCATTTTGATGGCATGGAGATGTCATGTTACTGGGAACCAGTTTGACAGAGTGGCCAAAATTAGGAAAGTGATATTGGTTCATACGTCTAGGCCAAAATAATGATTTCCTCCAGAGACATATGCTCCAATTTTGAATCACAAAATGAATGAGCAAGGTCCCAATGAAGCTTCAGTGTGACACCTTGGGTCACTTTAACTCTTGGCCCTTATTTTAGCATTAGCGATGGGCTATCACACCAATTTCAGTGAAACTTTCAATATTTTCTCAAAGCACCAATGACCCTGATCCACTTGTATTTACATTGTTTTTTTTTGAGAAGCTAAATTAGTTCAAAAGGTTTCCCTACTGTTTTGAAAGCTTCTAGTTTTAGGTCTAACTAAAACCGAGGAAGAAATTGTTCTGCATAATCTGCAAAAGCATCAGGGCTACAATTAAATTGCCTTGTACCATGTTGTCTGAAAAGAAAAGTACCAATAGTTTTACCAGATCCTATCTGGTTCTCATGATAGTAATCACCACCTCATGACATCCTGCTTTATCAATAGCATAGGCCACTGGCATCTAGTACATACGGATGTCAGAGGTTATGGGGAGAATGCAGGAGAATGGGGTTAGGAGGGAGATATAGATCAGCCATGATTGGAATGGCAGAGTAGATTTGATGGACCGAATGCGCTAATACTGCTCCTATCACATGATCTTATGAAGACATGCACCATTCAGCCATCATGTGGATCGGCATTGGTGTTGTCTTGCCCCGTCAGCAACTAATGCTGAACTGAATGTGATGCTGTCAAAAGGTGATTGCAGTCTGGAAGCCGAAAACTCCCATACATCTAGTTAGTGACTTTAGAGATGCAGCGTGGAAACAGAACCTTCAGCCCACCGTCCATGTTCACTAGCACACTAGAACTATCCTACATGCTAGTGACAATTTACAGATGCCAATTAGCCTACAAACCTGCACATCTTTGGAATATGGGAGGAAACTGGAGCACCCGGAGAAAACCTGTGTGGTCACAGGGAAAAACGTACAAACTCCATACAGACAGCACCCAAAGTCATGATTGAACCCAAGTCTGTGGTGCTGCAAGGCAGCAAATCTAACGTGGCACCACTGTACGCGCTTGCTTTCAGAATTGATTCAACGATTCTTGAACAAATGCGCTTCTGAACACCAATGCTTTGCAGTCACTCACTCTGACCTTTTATATTTTTATACATTTTATTCTTCTTTTATTCAAAATGCATGATTGCACACATTTCCACATTATATTCTACGCACAATAACCCATTAACTTAGCTTGTAGTCATAGAGCATAGAAAGATGGCCTTCGGCTCAACTTGTCAATGTTGACCAAGATGCCTATCTATGCTATTCCCATTATCAGGGTTGGCCATACCCATCCAAACTTTTCATTTTTATTCCAGTCCAAATGATATTGTAAATGTTGTTATAGTACCTGCCTTAACCACCTCCTCTAACAGATCATTCCACATATGTACTATTCTGAGTGTGAAGAAGCTGTCCCACAGGTTCCTATTAAATAATTCCCCTCTCATAATAAACTCTGCCCATTAGTTATTGATTCCCCAACACTAGGACTAAGGTTGCGTGCATCCACTCCCTGCATCTACACAGCCCGCTGCCCATACAGCTGCATTTATTACACTTGTCAGCCCTGTCTGGCTGAATGAGAGAGGACAAGGGGCTGGGAGAAGAATCTTTCTCCTGGTCTCACAACTGGTTGTGTGGAGTCAGCGCTCTTTTTTCAAGGGCTTAATAATAACGCCAGCACACAATGCCTGTTCTCAGGTGACAGCTGCTGCAGAAGAGGCCACACAAAGTATTTCCAGATCCTTATTCAGTCTCTCGCTGATCAAGTGGGAGCTGTGCTCTCTGGGCTTGAAGCTCCAAAAGGAGCATAATTATGCCACCAGGCATCTAGTTGCCAACTTCAGCAAGCATAGGAGAGCTTCTCGTGAATTGATTGCTGTTCAGAATGGTACACCATTCATGAGGCAAAGTTAGACATTGAGCACAGGAACAGGCCCTTTGGCCCACAATGTCTGTGGCGAACATAATGCCAAGTTAAAATTATCTTCAAAGATAAACACAAAATGATGGAGTACCACAGTGTGCAGGCAGCATCTATGGAGAGAAGGAATGGTGATGTTTCGGGTCGAGACGTCACCTTCAGTCTGAAGAAGAGTCTTGACCAGAAATGTCACCCATTCCTTCTCTCCAGAGATGCTGCCAGAGTTACTCCAGCATGTTGTGCCTATCTTCAGTGTAAACTAGCATCTGCAGTTCCTTCCTAAACCAACCATCTCTGACTGCACGTGATCCATATCCCTCCATATCAATGCACCTACCTAAAGGCCTCTTAAACGCCACTGTGTTAACTGCTTCCACCCCTTCTCCGAGAAGTGTGTTCAAGGCAGTGATCACTCACCACATAAACTTTTAGCCTCACAATTCTCCTTAAAGCTTTCACCCTCTGCCCTTGAATCTTTGACATTTTCACACTGGGAAAAAGATTCTGGCAGTCTACCCTATCTATAATGCTCATAATTCAGCTCTGTCAGGTGAAGGGATGCTATGCAAGAGCACCTCCGTTTTCCAGGGGAATCGTGCTATTCTTCAGGCAATAGATCAGGCAATTCTTCAGGCGGCACAGAGGTAGAGTTGTTGCCTTACAGCACTTGCCGCGCCATAGACCCGGGTTCGATCCCGACTACTTTACAAGTTTGTACGTTCTCCCCAGGACCACGTGCATTTTCTCTGAGATCTTCAATTTCCTACCTCACGCCAAAGACATTCAGGTTTGTAGGTAAATTGGCTTGGTATAAGTGTAAATTGTCCCCAGTGTGTGTAGTATAATGTTAATGTGCGGGGATCGCTGGTTGGTGGGTGGGCTGAATGGCCTGTTTCCACACTGTATCACTAAACTAAACAATACATGCATGTCTTGGCAAGTCAATTAAGGCCCTGGGTCTCCTTGAGCAGATCTCTTAATTCTGGATAATATGGGAATCAAAGGAAGATAGCGTCATTTTATCCCTAACTGTCAGGCTTTATTTTTGGGAAGAACAGCAGAGCCGATTAACATTTCCTTGTTTCTGCAGGCCATCTCATAGTTTACTTTCAAAAGCCACGGGTTCCCAACAAAGATGCATCTTGCAAACCGTTAACAGATGTCTACAGAAGAATCAACACCATAGAACAGAATAACTACTCACCCAGAGGCAAAACTAACTAGGCATAAAATCACAGCAAAACTGCACACTCTCAACAGCCAGGCTGCAACTATCCATCAGAAGATTTAAAAAAAAGACAAAAAAGTCTGAAACAAAGCTACACATCGGGGAGATCAAGAATAGACATAAAACGGTTGAGCTAATAGAGACCAGCCTTCCTTTACAGTTAAAAAAAAAAAATTCTAAGTGAATTTTAAAAAGTACATCATTATTGTTGGCCAAAAAAAAGGGCTTTCTTATCAGGGAATGAAGTCTTCATTATAACAGTATTTCTTTTAATTTGTTTTTGTTCAAACGCTCACCATGTACAACTCCTCCATATAAAATGGACATCTGATTTTATTTAACAGGTTAACTTGGCCACTTTTTTTCTTACTCCCGAAAATTACCTGTCAATTTGATGAAAGGACGGTGAATGTAATGAATCAAACATGCTTTACGTGCACCAAAAATACTGTAAATACGATGTTGAGGTATCTTCCAACAAAGTATTTTGCAAAATTAATTTATCAGTCATGTCGCCCAAATCCTTAGAGTCTTCTTAAATGGTTAAATTGATGGCCCTGGAGAGGAAATCAAAGTGGGGATGCACATGAAGTCACAGGGGAAAGAGGATTGATGGTCTTGTGAAAGTTAGTGAGTGGGAGAGATAGACAGCTTTAAACAAGGATATGTAGTTTAAGTTAAGAGCTTACTGAAGGTAATAGGCCAGCCAAGGGAGTATTAAAATGACTGTCAGGAGATGGCAAAGTCGTAGATCAGGTCTCCAAGTCATCGAACAGTAGAATGCAGGAAAGATTGAAGGTATTGTGGAGATGGAAGCAAGTTATTGCAAAACACTGGAGGTTCAGCTCAGCTAAGGTTGTGAAGAAGGGTCTTGACCCAAAACATCATAGGAACATAGAAAATAGGTGCAGGAGAAGGCCATTCAGCCCATCGAGCCAGCACCGCCATTCAATATGATCATCCAAAATCAGTACCCTGTTCTTGCTTTCTCCCCATATCCCTTGATTCCATTGGCCCCAAGAGCTCAAGTCAAGTCAAGTCAAGTTTATTTGTCACATACACATACGAGATGTGCAGTGAAATGAAAGTGGCAATGCTCGCGGACTTTTGTGCAAAAGACAAACAACCAAACAACCAAACAAACTATAAACACAATCATAACACACATATTCTTTTACATAATAAATAATGGAAGGAAAAACGTTCAGTAGAGTTAGTCCCTGGTGAGATAGGCGTTTACAGTCCGAATGGCCTCTGGGAAGAAACTCCTTCTCAACCTCTCCGTTCTCACCGTATGGCAACGGAGGCGTTTGCCTGACCGTAGCAGCTGGAAGTCTGTTGCAGGGGTGGAAGGGGTCTCTCATGATATTGTTGGCTTTGGAGTTGCACCTCCTGATGTATTGGTCCTGCAGGGGGGCAAGTAAAGTTCCCATAGTGCGTTCGGCCGAACGCACTACTCTCTGCAGAGCCTTCTTGTCCTTGGCAGAGCAATTCCCAAACCAGATGGTAATGTTCCCGGACAATATGCTTTCCACCGCCGCTGCGTAGAAGCACTGGAGGATCCTCGGAGACACTCTGAATTTCCTCAATTGCCTGAGGTGGTAAAGGCGCTGCCTTGCCTTACTCACGAGTGCTGAGGCGTGTGATGCCCATGTCATATCCTCGGAGATGTGGACTCCCAGATATTTAAAACAGTTCACCCTATCCACAGGATCCCCATTTATCCTCAATGGAGTGTACGTCCTCGGATGATGTGCCCTCCTAAAGTCCATGATCAGCTCCTTCGTTTTTTTGATGTTCAATACTCCCATATCTACCTCTCTCTTGAATACATCATCATATGTCATCTATTCCTTTTCTCCAGAGATACTGCCTGACCAGCTGAGTTACTCCAGCTTTTTGTGTCTATCTTTGGTTTAAATCAGCATCTGCAGTTCCTTCCCACACAAGTTTGTGAATAGATTTAATGTGTACGAAAGAACTGCAGGTGCTGGCTTACACCAAAAGATAGACACCAAATACTGAGAGTCAGGGGAGAGGGAGGCTAGAGACTTCACACCTCACCCTTCCATATCTCTAATATCCATCTCACCTGACTCTCAGATGAAAGAAGGGTCTTGACCAAAAACATCACCCATTCCTTCGCTCCAAAATTGCTGCCTGTCCCTCTGAGTTCTCCAACATTTTATGTCTATCTTCTATGATTAGATTGATATGGGTAAAGGTGGTGGGACAATGAGTGGGTTGGATTCATTGGCTGGGGAAATTGTCTATCTACACAGAAGACAATATTTGTTTTTTTTGGAATATTTAACTGAAGGAAATTTTAGCTCTACTCAGACAGGGGGTTGGACAATCAGTTGACACATTCAGAAGACCAGGCTTAAATTAGTTTAGTTTGTAACAATAGATTGCAGATCCACTTTCCTTGGACCAGCACACAGAGAGTCGCCTGACCTGGGTGCCATCTTATAACCACCAGTGATTATACGGAGGTCGACAAGGGCCTGGCATGAGTTTTACTGTACAATTTACATTTTGAGTAAAATCGCCACTTTGGCTGCTACATTGTAACTATATTGCAATTAAATTCAGAATTGCATATAGTATTAAAATAATCCCATTATTCTATATGATGACAGAGCAGGCTGCCATTTAGCCACTCAGATGCTTGTTAGTTTTCAACGGAGTAATCGCATTCTTCCCATGTTCCCTTTTGTTTCCCTGCAACCTTGCAACTTGTTGTAACTCATACATGCCCATTCAATTCCCCTTGGGTTTTTTTTACTGCCATTAATGGCGATACTGTGGCACAGTGGCACAGCAGTGGAGTTGTTGCCTTACAGTGCTTTCAGCGCGAGAGACCCGGATTCGATCCAGACTACGGGTGCTGTCTCTACGGAATTTGTACGATCTCCACGTGACCGTGTGGGTTTTCTCCGCAATCTTTGGTTTCCTCCCACAATCCAAAGATGTACAGGTTTGTAGGTTCATTGACGTTGTACAAATGTAAATTGTCCCTAGTGTGAGTAGGATAGTGTAATATGCGGGGATCGCTGGTCGGCGCGAACTCGATGGGCCTGTTTCTGTGCTGTATCTCTAAACTAACCTAAAGCAAGAGGTACTGAACAATTAATCTCTGGGATGTGGGAGGAAGCTAGTGCACTTGGAGAAAATTGCACACATGGAACCCAATATCAGGATATCTTTGAGGTGATGCAGAAGCAAACTATCTTGACACTGCAATGCCAGTTGAGTTACACAAAATCCACTGGAAAAATTTCAACATTTTATAACATCGCACAAATTGGATCTTCTTGAAGAATTTGTTTTGGTAACCTTATTATTATTGGCAACAAAAGCCAGCTTGGGGACCCGAGGCTGAAGGACCACTGCCTCCAAGTTCTCGCCTGCCTCCAAATTCTTGTAAGCTAATGAATGAGCAGGTGTCCAAGTTATCCCTGTGTTTGCTGAACAAAATCCCAACCACGAGGTCCTCCAATAACAATTTGTATTTTTGGCCCATCTTTCCTCAGTCAAAACAATCCCCAGTTGTTCTGGCAGATGTTTTGAGCTCTTTGAATAATGGTGTTGTAAACTTGCTCTGAAGAACATGCCAGGGTCCCCCACACCAATGTTTCAAGTTTACCGTGATGTACGCAGCAGCTCTTGTAAATCGACTGCCTTGATGATGGATTCATCATGTGTCAGAGAATGTTGACACCCCCCTCCCCCAAAGGATGTTTCATCTTCCTGTTAATGCTGGCTAGAACCCAACAAAACCAGCTGTGCTTGCTATTTGTTACACATCATTATCATCATTACAACCCTGATATCATGTCAAATGGCAAGCAAGGCCTTTGCAATCCTTTTAAAATTCTACAACCAAATTTATTTCTGATAAATGAACTAAATTGGCAACGTCTGGTTGAAACTGGTTCTTAACCCAAACATCATGTTCATCATTAATGGTTCTAAAAGTTATACAATTCCAGGCCAAAACTAATCTTCAGAAAGCTCACACTGCAGCTGTCTGTGCTGAATTTTGTTCAAGGTCATGTAGACAATTTACATAACAGGATGTTATCAACCTTCTTTCTAATACACCCATTGGCTTTTCATTCCATAAGAAACAGTTCAGTTTTTCCCATCTTCAAAATTGTGTTGTTCATTAACTGATACCATTCAGTTAAGCAAATGTTTTCTTAAAAATAAATAATGGAACAGATTTTATTTAAAAATCATCCCTACCTCTCCAAATGTTATTATGAATGGGCCAAAGGGAGGATGAACCTGATGAAAACAAATGGAAATCATGTCCGAGGCAAGTCTGCCTTTATTTTCAGATGAGTAATATTTCATTAAAATCGGGATCAGGGCTTATGGTTGTAAGAAAAGGTAAAGAGCTGGAGTAACTCAGCGGATCAGGCAGCATCTCTGGAGAACATGGAAAGGTGACGTTTCAGGTTGGGTCCATTATTCAGACTGATTGGAGGGGGGGAGAAAGCAGGAAGAGAGGAGGTGCAGGATGAAGTCTGGCACATAATAGGATGGTACAGGTGAAAGGGGTGGAGGCGCTGATAGTGATCGCTATCTACTATCATTGCAGATGGTGGACAAAGCCCAGAGATGAATAGAGAGGGTGTGAGACAAAAGGATTAAAGGAATATAGGTGGAAGGGGAGGAGTAGGAGAGAAGTAGGTGGGGGGTGGAAGATTGTGTAGTAACCTAAAATTGTAGAATTCATTGTTCATACAGTTGGTTTGTAAGCTACCCAAGCGGAATACGAGGTTTTGCTCGTGTTGTAAGACCCAGTGGAATTTTCAGGTGTTTGTGGAGCACCTGTTCTTGACATGAGGTCAACTTCGATATAATTAAAAGTCTCATCTTGACTACTTCCTGTCTGCGCTGTATATTGATTTTAGAAAAAATGCTACCCTGTATCGCTGTGACTTTTGGCCATCTTACTCTCAGTCCTCCTCCACTGTGCCAGCCCCAAGGATTATTCCCATCGCTGAAAAGTATAAAAGTTGTGAGTGTTTAAAAAAACCTTGAGATCAGCTGATTGGTCCTCTCGCCTGTCAATCTCCATGATGAAGGTAACACCCCTTCTGGGGGAGGGGGAGTGGGGGCAGGACTATTAAACCCTGGATGCCTGGACACGAGTCAGTCACTCCGCGAGGGAGGCCACAACTGTCATTCTAAGCTGTGAATCAATTGAACTGTGAGTCTGCAATGTACTTGCAATAAATTATTTACCCTTAATGACAATGCCAGGAGTTGTTTGGCCTGTTGCTCTGCCTGTGCTTGAAAGTGCAATGCTTAATTGGAAATGAAATGACAATGCCATGAGTGGTTGGCCTGCTGCCCTGCCTGTGCTTGAAACTGCAATGCTTTATTAGTCCAACTGTGTTTGGAAGGAATAAATGCCTTATTAGGTCCGACTGCGTTTGGAATGAATAAATGCTTTATTAGGTCTGATTGTGTGTGGAAGGAATAAATGCTTTATTAGGTGCGACTGTGTTTAGTCCAAAAGACCAGCTCATTTCGTGACTTCCACTTAGTGGACAGGTCACGCTGATTGCTTAATTTGCAGTGAGTGCAGACGTCATGCTGGTTGCGGAAGTGCCGCTCAGCCCCTCAGTCGAGAGGCCGTGCTCAGCCATGTGAGTAGTTTCAAGAAAGTTTATGATCATATATATGGTGTGTGTGCGTGTGTGTCTGTCTGTGTATGTGTGAGTGCGTGTGTGTGTGTGTGAGTGTGAGTGCGTGTGTGAGTGCATGTGTGTGAGTGTGAGTGCGTGTGTGAGTGCATGTGAGTGAGTGTGAGTGTGACTACGTGTGAGTGAGTGCGTATGTGAGTGTGTGTGTGTGTGTGTGCGTGTGAGTGTGAGTGAGCGTATGTCTGTGTGAGTGAGTGTGTGAGGTGGAGGGTGTGTGTGTGTGCGTGTGTGTGTGTGTGTGTGTGTGTGTGTGTCTGTGTGTGTGTGTGTGTGTGTGTGCGCATGTGTGCATATATATTGCATTGGGGGATCAGTCCTCCAGTGTGAAGCTGGGATCAAACAGGTCCCACTTAGCCTAGCACCTTTTAAAATGGGAAGAACCAAAATGAGAAGAGGAAGCCAGATATCCGAAACCTCCCTCCAGAGATGCTGGCTGCTCCATGGAGATCTCCCGCACAATTAAAGCATCGAATATTCTTCAGCCTACCACAGTTACCCAACCAGATGCAACTAAATTTAATGTAGCTCTTTTTTCCCCAAGAACCCTTTTTTGCTTAAGTCCAAGTCAAGAGTGTTTTATTGTCATGTCCCCCAGATAGGACAATGACATTCTTGCTTGCTGCAGCACAACAGAATATGTAAACACAATACAGAACAGGAGATGAAAGTTCAGTGTGTCTATATACCATAGACCATATATATGGTCTATGGAATATAGATAAGCAGATAAAGTGCAATAGGCTGTTATTATTCAGTTTGGAGTTGGACCTCCACCACCTCCAGTTTAAATTCCATTTTGGATATTTTTGGAGGACCAGGATACCAAGAAGCAAGAGTTACTCCAGGGAGTTACTCCAGCTCCACAGAGTGAATCTGCATTGGGTTTCAGCGGTCGAGGCGAGGCGGTGACCGGACAGCAATGGCGGCCAGATCTCCCACTTGGCAAAGGGAGGGAGAAAGTGCACCGACCAGTTGCCGTGGCAGTAAGCATGTGCAGGTCGGCCTGCCGTGACAGCGGATGAGGAGCGTCCGGGGAGCGGAGAGCAGAGACCCGGACACGGATGGCGGGCAGATAGTGAGAGAGAGTGAGAGAGAGAGTGAGAGTGAGAGTGAGAGTGTGAGTGTGAGTGTGAGTGTGAGTGTGAGTGTGAGTGTGAGTGTGAGTGTGAGAGTGAGAGAGAGAGAGAGAGAGGAGAGAGAGTGAGAGTGGCCCACTCAGAGTTGAACGGCAGGTGCTTGTCAAGCCGGGCAAAATGGCACAGCTTTTAGGTTGCCCGGTGAGACTTTAGACGGCCATTGGCACCCGGGCAACCATCAATTTCGATCCCCTAGTGTGGGATAATGGGCCCATGGACCTCTCCCTAATTCACTGATTGATTCCTAAAGTAAGATTTTTTCTTGTGCAATACTTGTTTTTTCCAAGTCTTCCAAACTGAGTCATTCTCTATTGATATGATTAATACATCCACTGTCAAAGCTCCTGCTACGACACCTTGCTTCCCATAGCCCTATGCAGATCTATCCCACATAAATTGTTAAATAAAGCACATCAGTAACGTTTCAGTTCAATCCACAGGGCTAATCATGATTTATTCTCCATCTTCTGGGTACATCAAAGTTCCACAGCTATGGATGAGGGAGAAATCGTTATGATACTTGTCTAAAGATTATGCACTCCTAGTCCAAAATAATATATTCAACCTACTGTCCCAGGGGAAAATTCATTCACTTGCAAATCGGTATGTTCTTTGCATGGGTTCACTTCATGAGCCATGCTGGCACCTATTCAAGGAAATGGAGATCAGGTTTATTTCTCCAAGCAGAGAATGCAAATAGCATCCAAAGTATAATGGGGAGCTGTAAAGTGTGGCATATGGCTGAACTGGAAATTATATGGAAGCTATGAATCACAGGATAACAAGTGATCTTCACCTCCACAGAAATTTTCAGGTATAGAAAATGGCTAGAGCTTGACCTGTGGTTTGACATTGCTGCCTTTGAATATCTCGAACACTTCATTAAGGTATTTTCAAGAGAGTAAACATCCCCAAGAAAGAACACGTCACTGTTCTTTCTTCACCCTCCTCCTTAAAAGGAAGCTGTTAATGGGAGCCATTTGGATTATTCCCAAGATTAGATGATAGGATTCACTCGAAAATTGGTTGGAACAAGATAAATAACAGCTTCAACTACCTGTTGCATGCTAAAAGCGATCTAAAGTGCACCAATATCTAGCTACCTGGATACCATACAGCAACCAGTACACAGACTCCAGACGTGAACTTATTATTGTATACACATGGTAAAAACTGAACTGCACACCTGTACATAGCACAGTAGAATGGTAAAAATAAACCCTTCCTATGTATCCACAGTGCACATAGAGTAGAGATATCAGAGGGAAAAGTAGCAAAATAATAGTATAAAAATAAAGTAAACTTTGGATCAGAGAATATCTGCCCAAGGACACATGCCTCCCAAGTTAGCCAACTTGCAATAAAAGAGAATTTGTTCTGAAGATGAAACTGCAGACTCCATGTGAATTATTTCCATCTACAGAGGTTTTGTCATTAACCCCTCTCCTCCTGCTTTTGGTCATGTTGGAAACCAACTGCAATCTTAAAAACCCAGATTATTATTTTTCTGCAAATCGAAGGCTTCAATGATACACTCTGAAATCTCTAACGTTGCTATGGGTGTAAAGCTCGGTGCTGCCGACATCATTGAGAGCTGCTTCACCAGCTCACAGATATACCTTTAAATGTTGGGCTTCTCCCCAGAAAAACTGCACAGAAAAACCATGAACAAATTTTACAGATTACTCGAAGCTTGTGATCATCAATTGACTGTGATCCGCAATCTATTTTTAAAGAGAACCTTATAAAATCAAAGGCTGAGCAATTGAATTATTAGACTTATATATCCCGATAGATTGAGGTGAACATCCCTCAGGCAATTAATCAATCTCACTTTGGGGGAATGTATGCAAACCATCAAAGCCAATGCCTCAGGTTGATACAATTTACAAATGGAACCTAGCTTCACCAATAATGTGCCTGGAGCAAACTTTGCACTTTCATTTTCAATTCTAGTCCTGCTTTGGGGAACCCTTCCTTCCAGGATGTGAAACCAGACATTCTCAGGCACACATCCAACTTCACATGTTACTTAAGAGCAAAGCCTGGTAACTAATTATACTCACAGGATTTTAACGATACTCTTATTAGTTTTCCAGCAAATCCATCAGATAGATTTCATACACTGAAAAGGGAAATTAAAGCCTCGAAAAAAATGAATTGCACTGCTGCAAACATTGAATGGTTGTGAAAGCATTGAGATGCAAACATTAGGATTAGGTTGTTTCACATGCTTAGCTGGAGAAAGGCACAACATGGCGATTGTTTTTGCTTGCAAAGTATCAACGTGACTGCATTGTAAAAATGTCCATTTTGTTCTAATGTGATTGCATTGTAAAACGTCCATTTCGTTGTTCGACACAAAATGTTGGAGTAACTCAGCAGGACAGGCAGTATCTCTGGAGAGAAGGAATGGGTGTCATTTCGGGTCAAGACCCTTCTTCATTGGTAAAATAGTGGCAAAACCGATAGAGAATATAATAGTAATTATATATTATAATAGTAAATATAATTATATAGAATATAATAGTAAATTTAATTGGGGCAACGTCACTGCCTTGTTTGACAATGATCTTCACAGAGGACAGCTGTTCATGTAGACCCATTGGTTAATACCAAGGCTTGCATGCCATCATTGAGCAAATGCAAGCTAAATGTTTTCTATCATTGAGCACTTATATTTCAAGACTCTCCATAATCCCACTGATCGAAGAGTCAAGGGCTTTAGTGACATTTGTCATCTGTAGTATTGTTCCCTGCTTGTTACTTGTGATTGTAAAGATCAGGCCCACAATGATGGTCAGAACCCACAGATTGATTCAGGGAGCAGCATTTCAGCCACTCGGAGGAGGCAATAGAAAAGCACGAGAGGATGACCTCTACTCTTAAAAGCTGCAAGACAAAGATCCTGCCATCCCTCTGTTGTACCACACTGCCCTTCAACAATAAAGGCTCAGAGCAAGACCCTGGAAACATGTGTCACTTTCCACGTCTTAAGAGCTCCTATCAGCGAAGGCAGGCATCAATGATAAAATTGATATCATCTTTAATGAATCAATACAACGTTTAAAATAAAGGGCATTTAAAGATAAAGATCTGATCTGACACAAAATTCCTACTCTACTAAGTAGCATTAATCACTGTCCTGCTAAATGTTACTGAAACTTTGAGGACCTACCACAGGCATCAGAGCACAGGAAATATATCACCAACATTATGTATACAAAATCCTCCAAATCACTTGAAAGATATATGAACCAGGTCCGTTCCGAGGTTAACATCGCTAGTATCATGTTGTGAGTTACTCTCAGTTGGTTATGATGGGCAGGTCAGAGTGTTCAGATATCCAATGCCACAGTCCAGAAACAAAAATTCTACTTAAATGACATCACAGAAACCAATTTCTTGGTGGACACAGTAAAAGTTAGGGCAAATGCACAGTCTTTTACCCAGAGTAGGGGAATCAAGAAGCAGGGGTAAAACATGGGTTTAAGATGGGATAGGAATCTGAGGGGCATCGTTTTCCACAGAGGGTGACAGGTATATGGAATGAACTGTCTGAAGAGGTGGTAAGGCAGATATTATGACAACATTGAAAAAGCATTTGGTCTGGTGGTTAGGAAAGATTTAGGGGGGTATAAGCCTAATGCAGGAAGGTGGGACTAGTGTGGATGGGGCATCTTGGTTGGCATGGGCAAATTGGGCCAAATATCCTGTTTCTGTGCTGCATGACTATGTGTTGGAAGAGACTAGAGTGCAAATACTGGGGAGAGCTGTTCACAATTGGTCGTACTAATTCACTATACTCTACTCTGTTAAAGCCTCTGAGCAGTTTGCAGCAGTCAATGGATTTTAAGGGTTGTAAGGAATCTTATAAGCACAGCTTACCACACATAGTTCCAGAAAATAGAGGGATTCGCCTGAAGCATAAATTAGTTAATTCCACGAGGCATTATAATAGTGTATTCTTCCAGGGGTAGAGCAGAAATACTATGAGACTTCAATGGCAACATGAATTGATCATAAAATGATGAAGATTAATTTTTCTGCTCAATTTCACATCTGCTGACAATGCATGGCCATTAGGTACATCATGGATGACACATTTACTGTAGTCTTCAAGTGAAGTGTTCAACAAAATCCCAAAGATGAGCAGGTTTGGAGGTTAATTAGCTGCTGTAAAATTACTCCCTAGTGTGTAGGGAGTGGATGCAAAAGTGGGATGACATAGGAGTGTGAATGTGTGATCTATAGCTGCCGTGGACCACATGGGCAAAAGGGGCTCTTTCCATGTTGCATCTTTTCAATCAAAAATATCAGGAATCCAAGCTTCTGTTGCACTAAAGATAGACACAAAGTGCTGAAGTAACTCAGTAGGCCAAGCATCATCTCTGGAGAAAAAGAAGAGGTGATGTTTCAGGTCGGGACCCTTCTTCAGACTGAAAGTAGAGGGGAGAGAACTGGAGGTAAGAAAAGGCCAGAACAAAGCAGGGCCAGCAACAGACGACAAAGGAAGGTAGAGCCCATAATGGCCCATTGTTGACAGTGACAATGAAGGGCTACATGGATGTGACCTGTGGAACTAGTAGGATGACTAGAGTGGGAGAGAGGGAGGGGAGTGAGGTAATACAAGGGTTACTTGAAATTAGAAAAATCAACGTTCATCAAGCTGGGTTGCAAGCTGCCCAAGCGAAATATGAGATGCTGTTCCTCCAATTTGTATGTGTCCTCACTCTTCAGTTTGTATAATGGCTCACATTAGTGAAACCTTTGTGTTCAAGAAGGAACTGCAGATGCTGGAAGATCGAAGGTACACAAAAATGCTGGAGAAACTCAGCGGGTGCAGCAGCATCTATGGAGCGAAGGAAATAGGTGACGTTTCGGGCCGAAACCCTTCTTCATTTATCCAGTCTGAAGTAGGGGTTCGGCCCGAAACGTCGCCTATTTCCTTCGCTCCATAGATGCTGCTGCACCCGCTGAGTTTCTCCAGCATTTTTGTGTACCTTAGTGAAACCTTTTGTGCCTTGTCTTGCTGCTCATTGCCTGGTGAGATCTCCACAAAAGGCTCTTTTTCCTGCTGATAAGCATCTTACTTTGATTCGAGATCAAATCTAAGGCACCCAAGATGCCAGCTGTTCTGATCAATGTCTTAACATTCCCAAGGTACCAAAATTAATCATTTACTACAAATTCTCAACAAGTTCTGGGTGTGGTAGATGGTAAGTAGCTGCATGCATTGCTATTTATGGCTAATAAACTTAAAGCGCCCCATGAACTCTCCTCGTTTTAAATGGCAAAATTTCACAAAGCTAATGAAGCCAACAAACAAATCATTAAATTTGAATGTACACTACTATTGGAATTGATTACCCTGTATAAATTGGAAACAGAAGAATAATGAGTAGACAGCAAACAACCTCTGATCTCAACTTCATTGCTGACCACTTTGTCCCCACCTCACACTCCACCATCACCACCATTACCCTATTACTTAGGTGAAAAATAGTTATAATCGCAAGACAATGAAACAAGATTTTCTGTAAACCAGCAGCTGCAGTTCCTTGAATCCAAAATGAAACAAGATTTATTTATTCAGAAGCAAGGTAACTTTATTTTACACAGTAATTTGAGACTAACATAGAAGCAGAATTATAAAGATCAAGTAACTTTGGCCTAGAATATATAAACAGGGATGTAATGCTGAGGCTTTATAAGGCACTGGTCTGAATCATGAGCAATTATGAGCCCCATCTCTGCGGAAGGGTGTGCTGGTGCCCGAGAAGGTTCAGAGGAGGTTTACGAGAATGATTCCAGGGATGATTGGGTTAACATATGATGAGCGTTTGACAGCACTGGGCCTGTACTCGCTGAACTTTAGAAGGATGAGAGGACACGTCATTGACATTTATTGAATTGAGAAAGGCCTGGATAGAGTGGATGTGGAGAGGATGTATCCATTAGTGGGAGAGTCTAGAATCAGGGGCCATAGCCTCAGAATAAAAGGACGTAACTTTAGAAAGGAAATTAGATGGAATTTCTTTAAGCAGAGGGTGGTGAGTCTGTGGAATTTATTGCCACAGAAGGCCAAGTCAAGTGGAGGCCAAGTCAATTAATATTTTTAAGGCAGAGATTGATAGATTATTGATTAGTAAGGGTGTCAGGTGTTATGGGAAAAAGGCAGAAGAATAGGATGAGACAGATGCATGGGCGGAAATCCCGGGGGGGGGGGTGGTGGAGAGACAGAGGAGACACGTTCCTCCCTATGCTTTGAGAGGTGGGGGACAATCCCCCCCATGTTTTGTAATCCGGATTTTGAAATTCGGTAAAAAAAAATCTATTAAAAATCTCCGCTTTCCGCGAGACAGTGGGGGCGGGACTGACAGTTGAGGGAGGTGTCCGTCAGAGGCAGAAGTAGGGGTGTGGGACTGAGGATAGAGCGCGGTGATTGGAGGACGGAGACGTACTGGTGGAGCAAAGATCATAGAGAGGAACTTGAATTGGCCCGTTCGCGTGGCCTTTCATCGCCCAGCGCGGCTTAAAATCAGCCTCGGGATCTTCCATCGCCCCGCGGTCAAATTGCTGCATCGAGGCTCCCGATGTTGAAGCCCCACCGGGCGATGGAAGATCCCGAGGCTGATTTTAAGCCGGGTGATGAAAGGCCCCGCGAACGGGCCGATTCAAGCCCCACGATTCGGGGCGGACGAAGCTGCTGTTGCTGGAGTTTGAAGTCGGTCACCAACCAGCTCAGCTCCCGATGTTACCGTCCACAGGGCCCATGGCCGAAGCCACGCGTGTATGCGACCATCAAGAAATTGTGTCCCTCCCCTCTTTTGTTAGCGATTTCCGCCCCTGGACAGAAGGATGGATCAGCATGATTGAATGGTAGAGTAGACGATGACATAAATTATGTCTGATCACATGAACTGTGAAGCTTTTCACTACTGGCTTAGGCTTTTCTTACCTAACGTCTAATGTTAATTGAGAGAGATTGAGTGTTTTGATCAAACAACATCTTTTATTATATCATATGATTACTGGGATGAAAGGCGATGAGCAGAAAATTCAAAAAATTTCAACCAGTAATTAAGTTCCTATCCATCTCCCTCAAAGCTGTGAATGAATTAAGCCATAATATTTAACAAAGAATCTAATTCTCAAAATATACAGTACCCATGATGGGCTAAAATAAAATGCCAATAAAAAGCTGCGGAAGAATTATCTTTAATTAATATTATTAAAGTTAACAACATTCATATAATTTGTTTGTCTGGTTTATTCTCTGCTATTGAAATCCATATGTGTTGATAACACCAGAGGGCTTTTCAAATTAGTTTTTTAATGAATAACTGAAGAAAATATCTCTGTGTTGTAGTTAGATTGCAAATCTACTTATATTTTATTATTAGCCATTTAGCTGACTTAAATTATTTTTTTAAATTGATTGAGTGATTTAGCTGCAAGAAAAGACCAAATTTTAAAACAGAACGAACAGCAGATGGAATATAGTCAAGTTACTGGTGGATGAGAACAGCTCAATACAGATGAAAGAGCCAAGTTCATGAGGAATATTATTCTTAAACAAGCTTTGTAGGAAGCACTAAGATTTCAAGTTAAAGTCCAAAAAAATGTGCGTTACCTAAATAAAAAATGGCTTCAGCACAATTAGTCCTACTTTTGCAAGCATTTTGGTGCCATAGAATGTTGTTCCTTTACAGAGGTTTGAACATCTAACCTCATCTGATGCTTCAGGGCAGTACTGAATAAGTGCCAAAATGCCAGGTGACAGCTTTAATTTGAGATGCAAAATCCTAAGTTATCTGTCCCCAATTATCAGTGAATAAAAGATCATGGCTTTGAAGAACCATAGCATTTTCATATTGTCACATTCAAATACGTCATTCTTTATTAATCTTAGATGGAAAAATAAGCAGCACACAGAGACAAAAGGGCACAATATTCTAAACGTGATGGAATGTCAGAGAGAATTGTTAGTAATTAAGCAACAAGGAAACAAATGAAAATTGGATGGCCATAAACATTGCATGGCAATGTGATGAGAAAAGGAATAGATGTTATTTAGAAATGTTATTGTGCTTAAATGATACAACCTCAACTTATATTGCTGTAACATGAGAAGGCAAACCTCATTCATAATTGGTCAATATTAAAAGAAACAGATGGAGAGTCATAAAAGACTAAAGAACTTACTTAATGCAAAAAAACCCTAATTGAATTAGTTGTACTGCCACAGCTGAAAAGCATTAGAGAGAATGGAGAATTATGCAGAACTACTGGAATATACATTAATCATATACTGCATAATTTACATTGAGTGCCAGAGATATGGAGGCACCATAGATACCACAAATAATATTAAGCCCCCATGACATTTCTGTTCTGATAAAACCTGCCTTAAACAGAAACATCAAAAGGCCCTGCTGAAGAATGCCAATTCACTTGAAAGATCACTTGGATCTGTCTCAATTGGACTTATTTTAACACCTGTGTCTATACAGTTCCATAACATATTTGAGATGCAGGTTAAACTCAAGATAATCAGTGTGCACGCACGTTCAACTAACTCTGCTCATGTCAAAGAACCTTCATCAGCATTAATATCCAAAAGTGCTTTCTCAAAGGCTTCTTCTTCTTCTTCGAGTCCGTTGCAATCTCAGATGTCGTTCTGCCAGTATCTGGCGCAGGTCACAGCTGGTCGGGTCGGTTCAGCCAGGTCCTGGGGGCTGCACTGGGGGGCGTCATCACACTCCAGTAGGTGGGACATTGTCTGTACTGCTCCACGTGTCTTCTGCCTGGTAGTTCCATGCTTTCATAAGTGCTTTGCACCTCCCCAGCTCCACTCGTAATCTGTTGAGGGTCTTCCAGGTTGGCCATGGGAGGTCGTGCCCGCTGGCGAGGCATTCAGTCGGAGTGATTCCTCTCTCCATCCAGTCGTGGGCTCGTGTGTTGAGCTGGTTCCATTCATCTTTCCAGATGTTGGTCCTTGCTGTTTCTTTGGTTGTCTGGAGAGGTGGGACTGTCTGCAAGAAACTGGCTCTGGATTTCAGTTGGGGTGGAGGTGCTGTGTGTCCGTGCAGGGGGTGCCTGGTATCGATCTCCTGTGCTCTCCACTCGTCTTGGGCGACGATGGATCGTCTGATATGGGGGCGGGGGGGGCAATACCAGCTAGGGCGTAGAGGCACGGGACTGGCGTTGTCTTTATGCATCCTGTGATAATGCGGCAAGTGTCGTTGAGGGCTGTGTCAACAAGTTTGGTGTGGTGGGAGCGGCTCCAGCTTGAGCATGCGTATTCAGCTGTGGAGAAGCACAGGGCTAGGGCAGTTGCATGGATGGTTGGTGGATCAGCGCCCCACTTTGAGTTTACCAGTTTGCGCAGGATGTTGTTGCGAGTGTTGACCTTGGCTTTGGTGTTCTGAAGGTGGGTTTTGAAAGAGAGTGTCCTGTCGAGTGTGACTCCGAGGTACACGGGGTGGAAGTGGTTGGAGAGTTTGTGGCCATCCCATGAGACGCTCAGTTGTTTTCCTGCATCTCGATTTTTAAGATGGAAGCTGCATAGTTGGGTTTTTGATGGGTTGGGTTTCAGGTGGTTGTTATTGTAGTAGGTTGTCATCTCTTGGAGGGCACTTTCCAGGACAGACTCGATCTTCTGGTAGTTCTCCTGTTGGGTGGTGATGCAGGTCTCAAAGGCTAACTACTGATCATAAAATGTTAATCAATTCTGCTAAACTTATACAAAAATGCAACATATTGACCTGCCTGCAGTCCAGAGGTTCAATGGTGCAATAAATGGATCAAATAAAGAGATCGAAGAAAGTCCATTTATAATTTTTCAAATTGGATAAGGAATTGCTGATAAGGAATTTGATCTTCAGTAATGACTAATTTGTCACACTACTCTTTCATGTTTTGAGGTTGTCTGATTTTAGATGTACTGGATGTATGAATTAGGATACACATGGAAAAGAATGTAATGATGATGAAGATACATTGACTTATCTGTAGATGAGTTGGATGGAGGTTCTCAATTTAAGCTGACAATCTAAATAACTGATATTCAGTGAAAAATGGGCACTCAATCAATTCAGCCACAACGTGCCAGTACAATATTGGCCAAGCAAACAGTTCTCTAAGCCACAAGAACATTTCTTGTTTCCTGTGCACTAAACATTCCATTGAACTGATTCAGACATTTGCCATGTCATGATTTTTGGGCCAATTTACATAGAACAACACTTTCTATTTTGCACAAGCTCAGTTATAAGGTGCCATTATACCAGGCCAATAGGAGAAAGGACTGCAGACAAACAGGTAAACATTATAGCAGAGTGAGAATATTAAGAGAACGCACGATCAGATCCGCCTCTGATCCCTAGAAATGAAATCTCAATGTTAAACCCAATGCTTAGATCAAGATTCTGTTTTCTTTTATTGTATTGCAACTTGTGAATTTGAACACCATGACCTTTGTGTGGAAGTAAGAGTCTCTATAACTCATTTGGGGGGTGGGGTTAAGAAAGTTGTAAGAGAGGAGGGGGGGGGGGGGGAATAAAGTCTTGCAAGTAATAGCTGGATGGACAAAGGTATTTGTAGGTAGGTTACCAATGATGTGAGAATGCAATTTTCATTTTGTTGGATGGTAAGTTACCCATGCAGTATATGAGGTGCTGTTCCTTCAGATTGCTTGTGGCCTTATGGGGCTGTCCCACTAGGGCGACCTAATCCGCGAGTTCTGGCGAGTTTGCCCTCGAATCATACTCGCAGCATGGTCGACATGAGGTCGTAGGAGGTCTTTGTAACTGTTCTTCATGCCTGAGAGTAGTCCCCGTGTACTTGAGGCCTCAGCTAGGTCGCGACGTATTTTTCAACATGTTGAAAAATGTCCACGAGTAAAAAAAGGTCGCCATGGAAAAAATCGATACTTTTTTTAACTCGTAGGTTTAGTCATAGTGGTGGTATTAGGTCAGCATGTTAGTCGTAGGTAATCGAGGGTAGTCGAAGGTAGTTGTAGATAGTCTTCATCATAGTCGAAGGGAGGTTGAAGGGAGGTCGAAGGGAGACGTCTTCACTCTCCACTATTCAGTGTCCATTTTTCCCAAAGTTAGTCATAGCTAGTCGTAGCTAGTCGAAGCTAGTCTTCAACATAGTCAAAGGAGGTCGAAGGAGGTCTTCAACATGACATTTTTTCAAACTCTCCTAAACTCGCCAATTAGGTCGCCCAAGTGGCACAGCCCCTTTACTCTGGTAAGGGAGGAGCCAAAGACAGAGCAGGGCAATGGAAAGGGGAGTTAAAATGGTTGGCAACTGATTGATCCGGCAGGCTCTCACGGTCTGAGGGCAAGTGTTCGGTGAGGTGATCATTTAGTCTATGCATGATCTTGCTGATATAAAGGAGGCCACATTGGGAATACCAAATGCAGTAGATGAGATTAGAGGAAGTGCACGTGAATCTCTGACTCACCTAGAAAGATAGCTGGAGTCACTGGATAGATATGAGGGAGGAGTATAGGGACAGGTGCTATGTATCCGGTGGTTGCAAGTACCTGCCGAGAAATTGGCGTGAGTGGGAAGGGAAGAAATAGAAAATATACAAAATAGGTGCAGGAGTAGGCCATTCGGCCCCTCAAGCCAGCACCGCCATTCAATATGATCATGGTTGATCATCCAATTCAGTACCGCGTTCCTGCTTTCTCTCCATATCCCTTGATTCCATTTGCCCTAAGAGCTGTATGTAACTCTCCCTTGAATACATCCAGTGAATTTGCCTCCACTGCCTTCTGTTGCAGAGAATTTCACAGAATCACAACTCTCGGGGTGAAAACGTTTTTCCTCAGTGTACCAAGGAGTTCTGCTATGTTACTTGATCAACATGTTAATAAATACAAACTGTAGGGCAATGGTGAATTTAATTTGGACATTTAAACAGTTCCCTATTTCCGCACCAATTCAAGCTATTGTGCAGGATTACCCAAGAAATGTGGAATTAAAGAGGAACACTATCAATTCATTACAGTATTCAATAGCGAGAATATCTATCTATATAATTTCAGTAACACGGACATTTGTTTGCAAAAATGCTTTGCAGGAGAATGTTCAACAAAAATTAACGCTGAACTATACAAGTATCTATTCAAGCAGACCACCATAGGGTTTAGTGAGGAGACAATTTGAATGAACACAATAATGGAAGCGGGGTCCTGAGAAAGAAGCATCAGAATGAGTTATGGTCTTGGCAGCTGTAAATGCAACACCAACAGTGGAACGATTAACTTTGAGAATTAGCAAGAAACTTGAATTAATGGAGCAGATGGGTATGGTGCTGAAGTTTAGAGAGATGGGGAGATAGGCCATGGAGAGATCTGGAAATAAGAACCAGAATAGAAAAAAAAAATCTGGATGATAGTGTTGTTTAATAAGCATGGGCTGATGAATTAAAGCGCATTTACAAAAATCTCAGAAAGTGATGTGCAGAATTAATTTAAGCAGCGTGGGCAAGCAATCGCTCAAGTCTGAGAGAGCAAGAAAAAAAAAACCAGCAGGTAATCCAACAGTTTGTGTATGGGACCAAGTCAGAATTTATAGGTCAAGGGAGAAAAGAAATCGGGCAGGAAAAGAAAATGAAGTGAACGGATTCAACATTTTTTCTGAAGCATCAAAGCAATTGAAACAAAATGCATCCATCAGAGACATGCAGCACGGAAAAAGACCTCAAGCCCAATGGAAAAAAATTCCACCACCACTCTCTGCTGTCCAACATGAAGCAAATTTTGTTTAGCTAGTTCTCCTTGGGTCCCATGCGATCTAACCTTCCAGGGCAGTCTACCATGAGGAACCCGAGTCTGAGAAAATAATCATGAACCCGAGTCCATGTCATCAGTCCATTCACTCCACAGATGTTGGCTGATCCATTGAGTTTCAGCAGCACCGCGTTTTGTTCAAGATTCTAGCATTTGCAGTTTCATGTGTTTCAAAGAACCATAACAAAGAACTTGCTGACAATCACCCAAGAACAAATTCACGCTGACTATCCCTAATCAATTCTTGTCTCTCCAAATACATGGATACCTTGTCGCTCATAATCCTCCAGCTACTTTCCATGACAGATGTTAGGCCTACAGGTCTAGTACTCAGGTTTTTCTCTGTAGTCTTTCTTAAATAGAATTACAACATTAACTACCCTACAGTCTTCTGGCACCTCACCCGCATCTAACAATAATTCATATTCTGTTTCTTCTCCAGCTTTCCAGTGTCCTTGAACATATCTGTTCGGGCCCGTGAGATTTATTCACTTTCATTTGACTTAGAACATCCAGCACTTGACTGTAATGCAGACTGTGCTCAAAGTATCTCTAGTAACCGTCTCGATTTCCTTAGTCTTCATGTCTTTCCATGAGTGCCCCATGCCTCTTATATTTTCTATTCACGGCTCTGACACGAACATACACTTTTTCCACATTTTGTTATGTTACAGCCTTATTCTAAAATGGATTTAAAAAAAAAAATTTTTTTTAATCATAAATCTACACACAATACCCCATAATAAAAAAGTGAGAACAGGTGTTTAAAAATGTTTGCAAAGTAATTAAAAATAAATAACTGAAATATACATTTACATAAGTATTCAGACCATTTACTCAGTACTTTGTTGTGACACCTTTGGCAGCGATTACAGCATCAAGTCTTCTTGGGTATGACGCTACAAGCTTGGAACACCTGTATTTGGGTAATTTCTCCCATTCTTCTCTGCAAATCCTCTCAAGGCCTGTCAGGTTGGGTGAGGAGCATCGATGCATAGCTATTTTCAGGTGCCTCCAGAGATGTTTGATCGGGTTCAAGTCCGGGCGCTGGCTGGCCCACTCAAGGACATTCACGGACCTGTCACAAAGCCACTCCTGGCTGTGTGCTTAGGGTCTTTGTCCTGTTGGAAGGTGAACCTCCGCCCCAGTCTGAGGTCCAGAACGCTCTGGAGCAGGTTTTCATCAAGGATCTCTCTGTACTTTGCTCCATTCTGACTAGCCTCCCAGTTCCTGCCACTGAAAAACATTCCCACAGCATGATGCTGCCACCACCATGCTTCACTGGAGGTATGGTATTGACCAGGTTATAGGCGGTGCCTGGTTTCCTCCAGACAAGATGCTTGGCATTCAGGCCAAAGAGTTCAATCTTGGTTTCATCAGATCATAGAATCTTGTTTCTCATGCCTTTTGGCAAACTCCAAGTGGGTTGTCATGTGCCTTTTACTGAGGAGTGGTTTCCCTCTGGCCACTCTACCATAAAGGCCTGATTGGTGCAGTGCTGCAGATATAGTTGTTCTGGAAGGTTCTCCCATCTCCACAGAGGAACTCTGGAGCTCTGTCAGAGTGACCATCGGGTTCTTGCTCACCTCCCTGACCAAGGCCCTTCTCACCCAATTGCTCAGTTTGGCCGGATGGCCAGCTCTATGAAGAGTCCTGGTGGTTCCAAAGTTCTTCCATTTAAGAATGACAGAGGCCATTGTGCTCTTCAGGACCTGCAATGCTGTAGTAATTGTTTTATACCCTTCCCCAGATCTGTATCTCGACGTAATCCTGTCTCTGAGGTCTACAGACAATCCTTCATGGCTTGGTTTTTGCTCTGACATGCACTGTCAACTGTGGGACCTTGTATAGACAGGTGTGTGCCTTTCCAAATCATGTCCAATCAATTTAATTTACCATTGGTAGACTTCAATCAAGTTGTAGAACCATCTCAAGGATAATCAATGGAAACTGGATGAACCTCAGTTCAATTTTGAGTGTCATAGCAAAGGGTCTGAATACTTATGTAAATGTGATATTTCAGTTATTTCTTTTTAATTACTTTGCAAACATTTCTAAACACCTGTTTTCGCTTCTTCATTCTGGGGTATTGTGTGTAGATTGATGATAAAAATAATGAATTTAATCCATTTTAAAATAAGGCTGTAACGTAACAAAACGTGGAAAAAGTGAAGGGGTTTGAATACTTTCTGAATGCACTGCATATATCCTGAATACTCACTATCATACTTTTAAAAGTATTCCACTTTCTTAATGTTCCTTTGCCTGCAAACTACCTACTCCAAATTTTACAGTTGCTGTCAATTACCAAAGTTGGTCTTGCCACAAATCAGAATTTCTAATTACAAGCTGGGCAGAGCAGATTTACAAGGATGTTGCCAGGGCTAGAGGGTCTGAACTATAAGGAGAGGTCGAGTAGGCTGGGACTATTCCTTGGAGTGCAGGAGTATGAAGGGTGATCTTATTGATGTGTAAAAAATCATGAGAGGACTAGATTGGGTAGACGGACAGAGTCACTTGCCCAGAATAGGTGAATCGAGGACCAGAGGACATAAGTTTGAGGTGAAGGGGAAAATATTTAATAGGAATCTGAGGGGTAACTTTTTCACACAAAGAGTAATGAGTCTATGGAACTAGCTACCAGGGGAGGTAGTTGAGGCAGGGACTCTCCCAACATGTAAGAAACAGTTAGACAAATACATGGATAGGACATATTTGGAGGGATATGGACCAAGTGGGTGGGACTAGTGTAGGTGGGACTAGTGTAGCTGGGACATGTTGGCCGATGTGACAAGTTAGGCCGAAGGGCCTGTTTCCACACTGTATCACTTTATGACTCTGACTCTAATTTGTGGACCAACCCTGTCCTTGTCCATTATTATTTTAAAGCTATGATAGACACAAAGTGCTGGAGTAATTCAGTGGGTCAGGCAGCATCTCCGCAGAAAAAGGATGGGTGACTCCGACTGGGTATAAACCAGCATCCGCAGTTCCTTTCTACACACTATTTTAAAGCCATTAGAACTATTCAGCCACTTAACCTGCCCAATTCCCTAAAAGTAGTAATAACGCTTTGTTTTGAAGCATCTCCTATGCTCCAGCTAACATTAATATGCAGCATGGTTTCTTTTGAAAGTGGTGGCGACTCCAGTACCCACATTCTTTTCAGAAGATGGTACGAATATTCTTGCTACTCCCAGTACAATATTCAAGTAACTTTTTTTCTGCAAATTGTATCTATTGGGGATTTCTGGTTTAAGCAAGCAGTGTCTGCCTCAACGTCATCCATGTTTGCAGTGGAGGCCTCAATCAGACACTTGATCCCTTATTTCCACAAGAACTGCAGTTATTTAGATCAAAGTCCCGCTTGGCTCCCATCATCAATTTGGCTGGTGCCAAACATTTAGATATGCCAACATAAGGGATCAATAGTGTGGGACAATACTGCAGATAGACACAAAATGCTGGAGTAACTCAGCCGGACAAACAGCATCTCCGGATAAAAGGAATGGGTGGCCTTTCGGGTCGAGACTCTTCTTCAGTTTCAGTCAAATGTTCATAAGGTTATAAGAAATAGTAGAATTAGGCCATTTGACCCATCAAGTCTACTCCGCCATTCAATCATGGCTGATCTATCTCTCCCTCCTAACCCCATTCTCTCCCTTTTGCCCATGACCTCTGACACCTGTACTAATCAAGGAACTGCAGATGCAGGTTTAAACTGAAGATAGACAAAATGCTGGAGTAACTCAGCGGGAGAGGCAGCATCTCTGGAGAGAAGGAATTGGTGACGTTTCGGGTCTGAAGAAGGGGCTCGACCCGAAGCGTCACCCATTCCTTCTCTCCAGAGATGCTGCCTGTCCCGTTGAGTTACTTCAGCATTTTGTGTTTATAAGGGGGATCAATACCTCTCTAAATGGAGGAGAGGCATTGACTTGTCCCTGTTGCAGTGAATTGACTGCAAATTAGAACTGATTCGATACAAAAAAGTAATTACTTTAGTCGACAATTTTACAGCAAGCAACTGCACAACAACAGTCTGATAGATATAAAAAGACATAATAAAAGTGAATTAGTTGTTACTGTATAATTGTATATGTTCATAATCCAAAGACCTGTGTACCTACATTCATCCATATTATATCCCAATATAGAGCATGTCTTGGGTGTCAAGCACCTCAATAGGCAGGAAATGCTGTACAATATACTAATACTATTATCTAACCCCTCCCCCCCCCTTCACCTCCCCCTCCCTCCCCCTCCCACAACATCAATTTTTCTAGAAATGTTTTAGCTACATTGATTTTATTTCTTCCATTGAACAAAGAAATGTTAATTTGACAAGTAAAGCCAGCAATACTTCAGGAGATGTGTTCATTCTTTGATAACATGGATATAAATAATTGACATAAACATAAATGTTTGAAGAACCCAATTAACATATTAATTAGCATTCCAACTTCTAAATGGCCTTTCCAAACTAATTATGTCTTTGAAAGTACCTGGAATCGGGTGGGGCCTTGACAATATATTTTTCATTTGCAGTGCAAGATTCCAATTCCCCTCATTAATTTAATCATAGCCCTTGATGTACAAGGTCACAGCTGCTAATTAGTAACCTGCGTTGAAGATATTTAGCTTGATAAGCATACTTATTATTTCGATTAGCACCAGCTGTTTATCATCAATCACAGCTTTAGCAAGCTGGACTAACAACTGTTTCCGTCACAAGTGATTACAATCTTTTCTCCTCCCCCCCCCTAAAATGGAACATCCCTAGGTACTGGTTGCCGAATACCGACTTTCTTCAACTAAAATCTACACAACATTCCACCAACATAGCTCTTCTGCAGATATATTATCATTTGGCTGTATGGATAATTACAAACATTGTATCTCGCTAAACTTGCATTCAGCTTGTACAACGGCAAAAATGCACATTAACGTTCAAAATCTGTATTTATACTTCATAAACAATGTTAGAATTGTGCAGGCCACACCAAATCATGAATGTAAACATTATGGAAAATCAAATTGATGTTAATTCATGTACATCAAGGTATTCTTAGCATAATAGATATTAAGTATATAGATATAAATAATATATTTGAGATAGACACAAAATGCTGGAATATCTCAGCAGGACAGGCGGCATATCTGGATAGAAGGAATGGGTGACGTTTCGGGTCAAGACCCATCTTCCACCATTCCTTCTATCCATAGATGCTGCCTGGCCCACCTGAGTTACTCCAGCATTTTGTGTCTATCTTTGGTGTAAACCAGCAACTGCAGTTAGTTCCTACACTATAGATAATATTTTATAAGCATATGAGCCGAGGAAAATTAAAAACCAAACATTTGTTTAGTTGCGTCTTTGGTTAAGCAAGAGAAATTAGTGAAATAAGCTTGCAGAAAGCATCAGAATGAATTCCAGTCTATAGCATTAAGCAACTTTTATAGTTGTATCCATATCTTGTTTATAAAATTCAATTTATTAACTTCAATGCAGGCAAACTTCAAGAAGAATGTACAGTTGCTGTCAAATGCCCCATTTCATGCAAACAGCCATGCATTTCTAAGGAAGGATACCTTTTCAAACAGCAAACCTCATACTTTATATTTGTTAATGTAGCAAGTGTTTATTGGTATTATTTTCATTATATTTGTGAATACAAAGGATGATTTAAAAAAAAAACATCAGCACAAAATAATGTTTAAAAAATATAAATTTGTAAAACATGCAGATTTATTCTTCAATAATTAACAACATCCATTTCACAATTTTAGTCAAATTATAGAATTCCTCAATTAAATGAACATATTCTCTCCGCTCAGTAATGAAAGCTTATGACGATGCTGGCATGGTCCCCCTTCCCTGGAGCCAACCCTTGGAGGTCAAATGAAGCATCCCAATTTAATTATACTCAGGGGGTCCCCGCTCTACCAGGACTAAAGCAATTACCAAAAAGGACAGGCAATAGAGAATATAAATGATAAATCATCCCTCATCAATGAATTATGAAAGGGAAAAACATCAAATCAGAGTGTGCAAGCAGCATCCCAGGCTTGAATCTTTAGATTGACCAAACAAATGTCTTCAATGAGACCAATGTGTCCTGTCACACTTGACAATTAGCATTGTAACAGTGGTATGAAAACCCCCATTTCTACCCAAACAATTGTGAAAAATATGAGAAGCTCATTCCAAACAGAAACTTCTTGTAGGGAACAATATAAATTTAATTCATTGATGGAATGCAGGGAAAACAAATAATTATCGATCATGGGAAGTTGGTTATGGGCAGCCTTTTTGAAGCATTACTTTCGATTCGGTGAAGCTACTCCCATTGTGGATGGTGTTATCCAAAAGACCTGATGAACTGCAATAACGCAATTTGCAAACAGAATCGACTGTGGATATGATGCATCAGTAATGGAGGAAATTGATGTTCATGGTAGTGGATGTCATATCAATGAAGTAAATTACTTTAACCTGAATACGTTCAAGCAGTGAATACTGGAGTTGTCTAAATCCAGATCAGGAGGGTGGGGGGGTATTATGTCTTGCTCCTGACCTTGAGCTTGTAGTAAGTAAAAAGTTTTTGAGGTGTTAGTTGTGTCGCTTGTCACAAGATATCTCTTCTCTAACTTAATCTTCTTTCCACTGGGTTTATGCATAACATTTCAACCTGCATTTAGAGTCAGTATGTTTATGGGAAGTTTCTACCAAAACAATTCAAATTTTCTGCCTGAGGGTTGCAATAATTCCATTCTTCATACAACTATTGTTAATAACCACAGTACATTGAGAAAATATGTATAATGGAAAACATTTAAACTATTTCAATCCCAGTGCTGCTGGAGATAATAATTAGAACCTGCATCTTATTGTAGCTTTACTTTTTCAAGAACTGATAAATAGTTAACAATATCCAATATACCACCATGATTTGTGTTTTTATCAAATGCAACTACTTTAATGTCAGAGTCATACAGCATGGAAACAGGCCCTTTGGCCTGACACCTCCATGCTGACCAAGATGCCCCCATCAAAGCTAATCCTATTTGCCCACATTTGTCCACCATCCCTCTAAACCTTCCCTATCCATCCATCTGCCCAAGTGTCTTTTAAATGCTGTTATAGTATCCACCTCACTGCCTCCTATGGTTGCTCATTCAATATACTCAACAACGAGTGGAAAAGATGCTCTTCAGGTTCCTATTAAATCTTAAAAACAATGATTTGGCTGGATAACAAAAAGTTGTTTTCACCGTATCTTGGTATACATGACAATGATAAAACCACAGCCAACAAAACCAATGGTTTGGGAAATAATGTCTGGCAGTCAATCAAGTTTCAATTTGTTGAGAAAATTAGCTCTTATTTGAGAAGCGTGATCCATATGTACTGTATAATCATTACTTCACTTCACATTTGTATCTTTTGTATTACTTTATCATTGCAATAAACAAAAATAATAAGCCTAAAGACCTCTTACCCACACAATTTTCTGCTTAGCGTTTAAAAAAAATAAAATGTGGATAATTTGCGATTTTCCAAATCAGAACATGTAAATTGTTCCTCAGCCGATAAACTAGGACCTAATCAACTGTACCTGGTGTTATTAAATCCAGGCTTCTCATCCGTAATCATAATAAAGCAGAAATCTTCCAATCAAACTAAAATATGAATTCCAATTTCTTCTTCAGTAATGCTGCAAATTCATCTGTGCCCTTTGTTTCAGGTGTAACACCAGCATTAGCAAGTTCCTTAACACTTTGTTAAAGTTCAGAAGACATGATACTCATGAGCATGCTCCAAAAGGATCCTGTCTGAAGCGTAACTTATTGATAAGAGATGCTGCCTGACCTTCTGAGTTACTCTGGCACTTTATGCTCTTTTGTGTAAACAGGCATCTGCAGTTCCTTGTTTCTCCAAAAGAATGTCAATTGATTCCTTCCTTGAGCACTGCTCCACTTCAGGAGCCGGTATTTACCGTCAAATTTTACAAGTTAATTGCGCCCTTCCATATAACCCTGACCTCAGGAATTTTCCCTTCAAGAAATGCATGCAATCTAATCAACATGCTCTCAATCAATCAAGATGTTAGCAGAGAATGAGTGTGTGCAGAAAGATTGGGAATGGCTGGGAGAATCTTCACTGGGACCAGTGAGGTCTTTATTGCCTTCTTACGAATCATGTGTACTGGAGGCAGTTTAATAATACAAAGAAACATGGAATGTAGAACAGTTCAGCACAGGAACAGGCCCTTTGGCCTGCAATGTTTGTGCCAAACATGATGCCAAGTTAAACTGGTGAATCTGTGAAATGGAGACAGTCAGTGGTTATATTTAAGGCATAGATAGATTCTTGATTAGTATGGGTGTCAGAGGTTAATGTTCAAGAGTGATACGGTGTGGAAACAGTGCATCTGTCCATACATGATCCATCCATTCCCTGCAGCTCCATGCTCCTATTTAAAGGCCTCTTAAATGCCACAATGTATTTCAGGCCCCCACTACTCTTAAAGAAAATTGCCCCGTAACACCCATTGAACTTCCTCCCCTCACCTTATTGCTGGGCCCTCCAGTGATGGATATTTCCACCATCAATTGTGCTTTTTGGTCACATACCTGTAGGCAAAGTGCTAACACTGAAATTCTTTTTCATACTAAAAGTCCAATAGAATATTGCCATACACCCAATTAGGAAGTGAAAAGAAATAGTCTACTGAGCCCGCATGCAAGAGGTGTCATGTTTTGGTGCCATTTCCAAAATCCACGCTCTATCTAGGAGCATCGCCTGTTCCAGGCAAGTCCCAGGCTGTTGTGAACCTCTAGCCATTTCCTTCCATGGACGTCTATTCCCACTCATCCACCTTTGTATCCCGGAGGTGCCTCTTGCAGTCGACCACAAAGGCATGATAAGCCAGACCCCGGTTCCCTCTCTTCTCCTGCCGGCCTTGCTCCTCTTCAGTCACGATCGCCATCACTGGGTCCATCCACTCGGTCCCTGGTCTTCAGGGGACAAGCAGGTGCCGGCACAGTTGATTCCTGGGGAAAAGATTCCGACTGCCCTATCTATGCTGCTCAACTTTATAGTCTCCCTGAACCTCTGATGATCCAGAGAAAGCAGAGATAGCATGTTCCAGAAGAACATATGTTCTCCAGGTATCTGTATGACCATGAAAACCCTTAATAGGTCCACTGTTGAGAATCTGTACTGCAGCTAAATGCTCCTCCTGGTTGTGAATATCAAATACGCAGTCAATGAAAAAAAGTTTCCCACTTTGCCGGTTGATTGTTCCCACCCCCAGAGAGACATGGACCACTCTAGCTTTGGGTGCAGTACAATAAATATTTGCCCGCAGCTTCTGGAAAGCACAACCACAAGCTCATGCCTGCACTGCTCTCAAAGTCAAATTTAAGGTCGTCCTCAGGCATAGAAATTTTTATCAAGATTATTGCAGACCATTTCCCCTGAAATATGTCACCTCTGACACTTGCTACTTGCTAATTTCACAGATGAAGTGAACAGCGGCACCTCTTAGTTTTGCTATTGAATTTTAACTAAATGCACAGTAATAGCTGCAACATCTATTTTCAGAGAACCATTACACCCCAAGAATATTGTTGTTTTCATAAGAAACTGATCATTTTGCATACTCATTTTCAGGACAAAGTCTTGTAATGAAAGCTGGGGAAACTGTCGAGGCAGCCTTCAAGAAAGAGGCGATAGACTTCAAGACCCAAGGAAATACATTTTCCAAACCCTCCCACAGGTGCAATCTTTTCTCCAGTTCCACCAGATGTTGAACATTTTTTATTTTTATAACTAAGTTTCACACCTACTCAGTCAGTTGGGTATTTAAACATTTAATAGCCTTGGAATTAAGAAACAGAATCAAAAGCTTGAAGCAAAAGGAGGGCATTCAACCCATCAATTCATACCAGTCAAATGGGCGGCACGGTGGCGTGGCGATAGAGTTGTTGCCTTACAGCGCCAGAGACCCTGGTTGGGTCCTGACTATAGGTGCCGTCGGTACGGAGTTTGTACGTTCTCCCTGTGACCGCATGGGTGTTCTCCTGGTGCTCTGGTTTCCTACCACATCCCAAAGACGTACAGGTTTATAGGCTAATTTGGTTTTGGTAAAAATTGTAAAGTGTCCCGAGTGTAGGATTGTGTTTGTGCACAAGGTATGGGGTGATCGCTGTTCGGCATGGACTCGGTGGCCCGAAATGCCTGTTTCCCGGCTGTATCCCAAAACTAACCTAAACTAAACTAAATGAGAGCTACCCAACCCAATCCCACCTCCCAGCATAAAGTCCACAACCCTGCCAGTCACAGTTCTTTGATGTGTGGGAAGGTACCACAGATGCAGGTTTAAACCAAAGTTAAACACAAAATGCTGGAGTAACTCAGCGGGGACAGGCAGCATCTCTGGAGAGAAGGAATAGGTGACATTTTGGGTCAAGAGCCTTCTTCAGATCTTTGATGCTTGTTCAAGCACTGTTTAAATGGGATGAGGGTTTCTACTTTTGCCGTACTTTGAGTCAATGTGTTCCACACCCCACCACCACCTGGTTGATAAACATTTTCTTCTGCACCTCTTATTCTTTGACATGAATTTAAATCTATGTCCTTTGGTTTTTGACTCCTTTGCAAAAGTGAATATATATTCTTCCTACTTATTCTCACAAGGTCTTTAATTTTATATATTTTTATTAACTCTTCCCACAAATTTGGCTTTTTAATTACCTTAATTACCTGCCCTGATACCTTAATAATCTGTGGCCTTACACTCCAAGGTTTCTCTGTTGCCTGCCATTAAAGGGCCTGTCCCACGAGCATGCGACTGCATGCGGCAAACGCGATCTAACGTGGCCGCTTGAGCCGTATGGCCTCGCGGGGCCGGTCCCACTTCGATCGACGGAGCCCTATGGAGTTGTGCGGAGCTGGTCCCGACATCGCGCGGGGCTCCGAAAAACTGACACTGCCCAAATATTCCACGTGGCAACGGCCTGCTGGCCCGCAGCCGCATTGAGGCCATACGCACCGCCTCGACGGGCGTGCTCAGCGTCTCTACGCCGTACGCAGCGTCTTAACAGCGTACGCCTTCACTCGAACTTCATGTCAACTCGTACGGGATCACTCGACCTCCGCGCGGCCGCTTCCGGTTTGGTCGCACTGGTGGGACAGGCCCCAAAGGCATTGCCTTATCATTCTCTGGATTAAGATTTATTACCACTTTTCTTCTCAGTTACAAGGTCACCTATATCTACCTGACGTTTAAAGCTGCACGCTACCATGTCAGCCTCTATAAACATTTGTATCATCTATAAGCTTCAGTATTGTGTTCCTGCATGCATTTTACTCCCCCCCCCCCCCCCCCCCCCCCCCCCCCCCCATTTTATATACTAACAGTTTGGATAAAGCCTGGAGCTAAGTCTTCTGGAACTCCACTGGTCATATCGTTCAGCTCCAAACCACATTGTGGGGGGGGGGGGTATTGTTTTTGTCTGTGCACCATTATTGTTTGATGAATATTCTTGTTGTTTATTATGGTATTTACGGAGTACTATTTTGCATAGTGTAGAAAATTAACTGCAGATACCGGTTTATGCAATAGATTTGAGTCTTGAAACTTCTAGTCTAAAAAAGAGTCTCGATTCAAATCATCACCATCCTTTTTTTTCTCCAGAGATGCTGACTGGCCCGCTGACTTAGTCCATAACTTTGTGTCCATCTTCCGTACTATATTATAACATATCAGTGGTGTTGCTGCAAGGAAAAAAAAGGTTCCATTTCAGCACAAAGATAATAAAACACTCTTGAGTCTTGGTGAATCTCCACAAACGTGGCTTACAAACTCCTACTGTACAGCTGCCCTGACTTGTCAATGTCAGGACAATTAGTCACCTCTCCTGCAGGTATAGCTACAGGCACAGTTGAGCGTTAAATTTTTTTTCTCCATAATTTGACATGGGGATTAAAATATTTGACATAAAATGGTTTTATATAATGATCTCACAAAATGTTATTAAGTTTATCTTATTAGCTGGCATCTCGGCTCAAATACAATACTTTTTTGATAATGTTGATGCTCCACCCAGTTCAATTTTCATTTTCTACATTGCAGACTTGGATACTGCATTATAGTGTGGTAAGGATTAAAATTCAGCTCAGCACCCAAGGCCTATATCAGCCGATGGTAATTTGCATAAATCTCTTTACGACATCAATGCTTTCAGCAACATGTGCATATACCAATAAGTCTGTAAAAATGCATAGGTGGCATAGAGAAGGGGGGGGGGGGGGGGGGGAGGGGGGGGGGGGGGGAGAAGGAGTGGAGACACTTTTAAGAAGTATAATAAAGTTTTGCGGGCAATTTACCTATCGGTTGGTTTTCCCTGGTCCTGAACACTCCAATGAGCCAATCAAAATGCCTGGTCAGCTAAGGGGATTGCCTATGGCTGGCCTCGACTGCCTGTAACTACATAGCGACCCCACTCCACTGCACTACGAGTTAAAAAGAACCATGCCGGCCAAATTTTACTTGCGGAAAATTTTTCAACTTGCTGAACATTTTTTCACGACATAGCTGAGGCCACGAGTATTCGGAAACACAATTCCCTTGAACATGAAGGAGAGTTCCCGTGACCTCATAGGACCTCCTAGGACCATGTGTCGACCATGCTGTGAGTTTGAGTCAAGGGCAAACTCGTCAAACTCACAGGTTAGGTCGCTGCAGTGGGACAGCCCCTTAATGCCTACACTAAATTCACACATTTTCCCAGGATGTCATCTCCAGTAGATAAGGGTAAATGTGGTCCATTGTAGTGGCTGAACATTCAGCACTGAAGTCAATGCAACTGAACTTCTGAAGCAAAGTAGAACATAAAGCAGCCTATTTTTTAGGGGCATTAAGCATACAGAACCATGCATATATTTGCCACTCGTGAAATAGCAGAAACATTCTCTTTTCAGATTAAAGCAGCTCAAATGTTGCAAGTAGATTATTATTGTCACCGATATATCACCCACTGCGTCAGAGGGCACAAGAATTTTACAGCAGTAACGTTAGATAGCGGTTAAGGGCCTGTCGCACCAGACGATTTTTTTAGGCGACTGCCAGCGACTGTCTTAGTCGTAGCAGGTCGCCGAAAAAACGGAGACTGGGCTAATGGGCCTGTCTCAGGTGATTTATTAGGCGAATGCCGGCGACTACAACAATGGAATTCACCAAAGTCAACACCGGCAACAACCTACGTCACCTGGCGACAATCTACGCCATACTGACAACAACCTACGACAGCACCTACGTCAGAAGAGAAGCTACGACAAGCTCACGGTCGCCAACAAGTTTTGAACATTTTAAAATCCAGCGGCGACCAGAAAAACTCTACGACTCTTTGGGCGACTGAGGAGACTACTCACGAACATACAGGCGACACCCCGGCGACGGTGTGGCAACAGCCTAGTCACCTAAAAAATCACCTAAGTGGGACAGGCCCTTAAGCATAGAGAACTTTGTAATACAAGTTGCCAAACAATATCACCAGGAGGGGAGAAACAGGTAGATATGGCAAAAGGTAGCATTACAGAAATGGAGTGTTGGGAAGCAATATATGCTGAGTTGATTAAGCTACAAAAAAAAGGCAGAAATTTAATAATTCAAAAATAGTATCAAGAAACAGAAGGGACAATAGAATTGGGCCTTGATAATCTCAATTTACTGAAGGGTTAGGGGAAAAGGAACACCTCAGCCGGATGAGCTATAGGTAGGGAAGTGGAGAAGCCCCATATCTGCACAACAATTATTAACCCAGTAATAAAGGTTACATCCAAGTCACTTTAGAACTCCAAGAATAGTGAGAGCAATTTAAATGTAACTGGTGAAATAGGTTTTCAGTGAACAGTGAGTGAGAGAAAGTTGTTAAGTAGTTTGAATAAACAGAGAACGGTGGTACATTTAATACTAATGCAGAAAAGTAAAAGGTTATGAAAGAAGAAGAATCTTTTATTACAACAGAGAGCCTTTGAAAGCTGACAGCATGTCTTGTATTTAAAAGAGATTAAGAGGAACAGATAAAGTTGGAGGAGTGGGGGAAATAGCTGGAAGCACTGAAATCCAACTGGGTTGGGTTGAAGCAGTAGTAGTTAAATGTCATAGAGTCAAAACAATTAAAGGCTGAAATGCGAGGTGATGAAATACAATTTCAAATATTGATTGACTTAGAAAGTGAAAAGAATGGAGTAAAAAGGATAGGGACCAAGTAAATTCAAAAGGTAATTGGCTCGGTTGAAACCATGGGAGGAAAATATTCAAAAACAGAAATGAGATATCATCTCATCAGAGACTAACATTAATCCTGTTCTCTTAGGATCCCCTCCTATATCTCCATGGGAGACATCTTCAGATGTTAACTTAGCACCACCTGCTACCATGGAAAAATAATTCCTCCAGCACATGGGCTACCTTAATCTCTTCTGCAACGATCAATATTGAAGGAAAAAAAACATTCTTAACCGTGTTTCATTGCAAAAGCATTCTGCAGAAGCAATAGATTTAGAGCACAAACACGTTTACTGGCATGCAAGGTAGATGCAGCATTTAGAAATAGTTGCAGCTGAGAAGATTAGAACTGACCACATTGACCCGTGTTATTGTTATATAAAGGAAATAGTTTACATTGAATTCTGCCTGCAAAACCATGCAAGCTTGCAGGTGGAACAATGACAGTGAAAAAATAAACATGCTGCAATCATTGAGGTGGGAGTGAGGGACTTGAGAGGGGAAAGGGATGCTGTGTGGTTTTAATTAGTGGTAGTATTTTATTAACTTTCAAAAGTAATTTTTATAATCTGGACATCAGTGGCAATAACAGCAGCTCTCGTCTGAACTGCACTGGATATGGAGGTGGTAGTCACCTTATTGAAGCATTGCAGTTCTCCTCGAAGGTACGCTCACAGCGCTGCTTGATAGAAACTTCCTGTATCGTGACCCAACTAAAAAGATTAACAATATGTTTCCAGGTCAATATAGTAAGTTGGCTAGAAGGAATCTACTGGTGATGTGTTCCCATGTACCTGCTGCCCTTTAGATGGTAAAAGTTACAGATTTGGGAGATTTTGGAATACCTGGGCAGGACACTGTAGTTTGTGGATAGAACTCAGAACACATGGGCATAGTTGGCAGCAATGATTGTCTAGGGTGATTAATTGGGCTATAATCAAGTGGGCTGTGTTGTTCTGGATGTCTTTAAACTTCTTGAGAACATTTGACACAGCACTAATCTAGCGTGAGTGCAGAGTACTTCATTATGCTCTTGACTTGTGTCTTATGCATAATGGAAAGGCTTTGGAGTGCAAGAGTCATTCAACATAGGATGCCCAACCTTTGATCTATACTTGCAGCCATGGTATATGACGCCTAGCTGAGTTCCTGGTTAATATTAGCCACATTGATTGCAGGAAACTTGATAATGGCTATAAATAGGAATGTTAAGTCATTGGGCTTTCTTATTGGAGATGGTCATTACCTGGCACTTCTTCGGTTAACATGTTACTTGCCATATACCTGAACGTTTTCCAAGTCTTACCACTTGCTGCTTCTTTTGTCAAGGAGTGGAAAATTGTGCAATTAGTGAACATCAGATTTTCAGTGTTTATGATGAAAAAAGGGTTATTGATGAACCAGTGTTGGTCGTTGACTTGGGATTTACCAAGGCACCTTCATGCCACATTCGGTCAAGGATAGTCACTCTCAATCAACCCCAAGATTTCAGCTCTTCGGTCCATGTTTGAACAAAGCCCTTAATGAGATCTGGAACTGACTAGTCGGGGTATTCACAATGGCGCAGCCGTAGAATTGCTACCTGCCAGAGACCCGGGTTCGATCCTGAACACAGATGCTATCTATACGGAGTTTGTACATTCTCCCCATTATCTACGTGGGTTTTCTCCGGTTTCCTCCCACACTACAAAGATATACAGCTTTGTCGGGTAATTCCCTTGTGTGTGTTTAGGATAGTATTAGTGTACAGGGCGATTGCTAGTTGGCACGGACTCAGTGGGCTGAAGGGCCTGTTTCAATGCTGTATTTCTGAACTAGTCCTGGCAACAATCCAAACTGGGCATTAGCAAACAGGTGCTACCAGATCATGCTCTGCCTCATCAGTCTAAAGCTCATGTGCAGATGGTTGATGTGTGCGTTGACTTTACAATTAATATGACTGAGCCTTCCAATGACAATGGATACAGTTTTCTGCAAACTTGGGCAGATTCCAGTGATATAATTGTACTGGAACCGATTGCCTGGAAGTACAGCTACTTCTGAAAACCATGAAGTTATAAGTACAACTGGTCCCAGAGGTTTCACTGTAACTGGTGGTCTGTATTTCATGATATCGCATGGAGTGAATTAGATTTCTTGGAATCTGACTTTAATGATGGCGAGGATCACAGGAGGAAGCAGGCAAGGGTCGCCCATTCCACTGTCCTGCATGACATGATTAATTACACCACTTTCACCTTACTGTTTGCCACCCTGTCTGAAATCTTGCTTTTCTTGTACATCTTACATAGGAAGGAGCTGTTTACACTGTATCTTTTCCATCATCACCTTCCACTGCTGGCTACAGAAATCCTTTGTTCCTTGTGATGTGATGTATGATCCTTGAGCTTATTGTAAAGAGAGGGCAGATTTAAACAGGATTTCAGAATATCAATACTTTGTTCTATGATACTTCTAGTTTTGAAAGCCTCGGTCATAATAATTGTGAAGGTAGCACACACATCAACTTTAGACCCATGAGTATGATCTGTTGTTTGTCAATGGCACAACAGCCTCCTGGATGTCTGGCATTTATAGCTGTATACAATAAACTACATTCTGCTTCTCATCTTGTAGAATAACAAAATGGTTTTGCATGTCACCTTGTACCTGCCAGTCTGTATCACAGACTAGCTTATTCCTTCCTAAAGGAGGTGTCTGGAGTAAGATTTTACTTTTTATGTATTTGTTGTTTTGTTTTTTATTTTTGCTTTTATTTTACACACACACACACACACACACACGGATTCCTGGAACGTGCTGGCATGGGTGGTGGTGGAAGCAGATACAATTGTGGTGTTCAAGCATTGTTTGGATAGGCATGTGGATAAGCAGGGAATGGTGTGATGTGGATCACATATCAGCAGAGGAGGTTAGTGTAACTGAGCATCATATTTGGGGTGGATATTGTGCACTAAAGGGCCTGCTCCTGTACTGTTGTATGTTCCAGTCTGCTAGCCCATTTCTATTGGGAAGCACATGAATTTCAGCGAAGACCTGAATATGTTGAATAGGCCCGCCTACTGCTGACAGTAAATGATGAATTTCACCGATGCAGATTTCTTGGGGAAATGGACTACAGGTCTTTAGTGGTTGAAATATTTTCCCAATAATCCCTGGTGGAAGTGCAACCTCCCAGAAGAAAAATGATCAGAAACATTCAACTTAAACTTTCTGGACCCATATAAAAATATGAATTTGGAGCAGGGGTAAATGGTAGCAGCAACAGGCCATCCAGCAAATTCAGCCTTATCCACCATACATGAACATAACCTTAACTCTACATTCATCTGCCCCAGCAACCCTTAACCTACTTGCTTTCCATGTATTTATTTACCTCTGCCTTTTAAATGTTCAAGCACTCAACTTCCTTTAATGAAACATTCCAAAGGCTCACAATGCTCAAGGAAATAATTTTGCTTTATTAGTCTTAAATAAGCCACACCTTATTTTTAGATAGTAATTACTAATCCTAGGCTCTTATGCACGAGGAACAATCTTCTCCACTTGCATCTTTTCAAGATCACTCGGGATCTTACTTGTTTCGATCAAATCACTTATCAGTCTTTTAAACTCCAGCAAAATAAGATTAGCTATTCCATCCTTAATGGATAATCCAGGAATTCCACATACTTTCTCTGAACAGTTTTCAAGCATTAGCATGCTTCCTCAAAAAAAAAACTATTGGTTTCATCAATATACTGTATAACTGAAGAACACATTTTAATTCCATATTTAATTTTCACAGTAATAACAATAACATTCTGTTAGTTTTCCTAATTATTTGCACTACATGTATAGTAGGCTATAATGGGCCATGCATCATCACACTCAAATCCAACTGCATGTCAGAGCACAACTCGAGCAAAATACAAAGTGCTCAAGGCAAATTGCAGGTCAGGCAGCATCTGCAGAGGGAAAGGACAGGCGCCGTTTCGGGTCTGGACCATTTTTCAGCATCCTGTCGATTCTTTCCGCAGATGCTATCTGACCCGTTGAGTTTCCCCCAACACTGTGTTTTGCTCAAGATTTCAGTATCTTCAGTTTCTTGTGTCTCAGAGCACTAATTAACTAAACATGAAAACTATTAACACGCTGTTATCCTAACCAGATAATTTAGTATTCTATTTTTTCCCTTATTAATCCGAGTTCTTTATTTACATAACATTTTTGTTTTTTAATGCCAAAATAAACAATCTAACATTTCTACATATTATAATCCTTTTGCCAGCTCTTTGCTCTCCCACAAAATCTATCTACATTCACTGTGTCCACCCTATGTCCTCTCCACAGTTTATTATACTAACTTTGTGTCAACCGCAAACTTAGCAACCATAGCTTTGATGCCTTTATCCAAATCATTTATACAAACTGCAAGAAGTCAAGGCCCCACCTCTAATCCCTGTGGCACTGCAATCATTGCAAAGAAAAACAACCTCTGCGATGACAATTGTCTTTATTGGCCAGATAATTTTCTATCAGCAGGTATTTTCCGAAATAACATTTGATGGTGGTACTAACTAAAATGCCATGGAAATCTTTACATAATACTGGACTAAGTGGGACCCATTGGGTCCCAGTCACATGGGAGGCCTGGTCCCCCAACGCAACCCATTCGCCAATGCAATATTCCACCACTCACCTGTTCACCCAACGCAATGGCAGGAGTGTTCTGTAGCCGAGGGACGGGGACGGCTTCAGGCGGGAAGCGTCCGGCAGCCAGGGGAGGGGGACGGCTTCAGGCGGGCTTGGTGGGAGGGGTTGTGTGGGAGAGGGGGTGTGCGTGGGGGAGGGGGGTGCGTGGGGGAGGGGGTTGAGTGTGGGGCAGGAGGGTGTGTGGGGGAAGGGGGTGGTGTGTGGGGGTGTGGGGGATGAGGGGGGGTGTGGGGACGTGTGTGTGTCCGACCGCACTCCTGGCTCCAGGACCCGGCTCCGGACTCACTCAGCTGCTCCCGTCCCCAGCGCCTGTCGCGCTCACAGCCCCCGCCCGCGAACACACCCGCCCTCGAACACAGCCCGTCCGTTGCTTCAGCTTTATGCTCAGCTGGCGGCTTCTGGGCGGGTGACTTCTGGACGGGCGGCTTCTGGACATGCTCACAGACTCAGCCCCGCCTCCCGGGTTTATTCTCCAGTAGGTGCCAGAAGAGGCGTTACCTTCATAGTGACTGACAGGCGAGAAGACCAATCTGCTGATTGAACAATATTTTAAACTTTCATAACTTTTGTAATCTTCCACCGATTGTAACAAACCATAAGGTGGCAGAAAAAATCCTAGCGATATAGTGTACCAAATCTAAAAACAATGCAGACAGGATGTGGTCAAAATGAGAGTTTTAGTAATAGTATAGAAGATAAATAGATAGACATCCACTAGATCCTCTTTATCCGCAGCACAATTTACTTTTATCAAAAAGATTCCAAAACGTTCGTCCAAAGAGGATTTTTCAAAACCGTATTGCCAGACTATCTTGTTTTCTTTAACAAGTGCATAAATCTTTAATAATGACATATAACAATTTTCCTGTGACAAATTAATCCAGTTTCCCACTTTGTTTCCTCCCTTTCGAATGAAGGAGTTACATTTTTATTTTCAAATGCAACAGAATCTTCCCTGAATCTAGAGAACTTAAGTAAAATTAAGACTAAGGCATCAATCATCATCATTACTTTTGAGGGGGTCAAGGAAAGAGCGTTCACGTCGCGGCCCTGTTTCAACCAATCTTTCCACCACCACGCACAAGACGCACAAGAAGCACAAGACAGACACCATTGTGCAGATGCCGAGAAGTGTGTTCAGCTCTGGCTGAACAACTTCTAATCTTGTGTGTGGACTCGATAAGAAGAAGAATTACTTTTGAGACCTTAGAATGTAGTCCATCAGAATCCAAGGAATTGTCAGTTTGCAGCAGCCCCCAGCACTCCCAATGTGATGAATAAAACTACGGTAGCGATAGTAATTCCCCCTTTTCCAATTCCAGCAGTTATTTCTGGGACATTACCTGAACCCTTTACAATGATCCAAATACCAGTTTAATTAATTTGAACCACTCTGTTTTATATTCTAATTTACTGCAACTTTTCCGTTTTCTATTCAGCCAAATAAATACTTCATTATTTATTTTCCAGTAGAAACTCTTACTTCTACTTTATCCAGGTTTTTCTTGTTCACTTTTTCATTCCTCTTAATATTTTAGTCATATGTTGGATAATAATAATAATGGATGGGATTTATATAGCGCCTTTCTAATACTCAAGGCGCTTTACATCGCATTATTCATTCACTCCTCAGTCACACTCGGTGGTGGTAAGCTACTTCTGTAGCCACAGCTGCCCTGGGGCAGACTGACGGAAGCGTGGCTGCCAATCTGCGCCTACGGCCCCTCCGACCACCACCAATCACTCACACACATTCACACACATTCACACACAGGCAAAGGTGGGTGAAGTGTCTTGCCCAAGGACACAACGACAGTATGCACTCCAAGCGGGATTCGAACCGGCTACCTTCCGGTTGCCAGCCGAACACTTAGCCCATTGTGCCATCTGTCGTCCCAGGATACATTTTTTTCTTCCAATTTCCCACCTGCCTTTGCATAACAGTATATATTTTTCTGGCAGTTTGACACAATCTTCAGCTTTTTAGTTAAACAAGGATAATATTCATTGATTTCCATGAATCACGACTCCAAGAATTAGTTTTAGATACAGGTGGAAACAAGCCCGTTTGCCCAGAGTCCGTACTGACTTGTACACAAGTTCTATCCTACACACTAGGGACAATTTTACAGATGCCAATTAACCTATAAACCTGCACGCCTTTGGAATGTGGGAGGAAAACCGGAGAACCCAGAAAACCATGTGGTCAGAGAGAACGTACAAACTCTGTACAGCAACACCCGTAGTCAGGATCAAACCTGGGTCTCTGGCCTTGTAAGGCAGCAACTCAACCGCTGTGCCACTGTGCTGCTCTAATTAACGTTTCAACTAGTTTCTTGCTTGCTTACATCATCCTCCTATCTAGGATACAGAAATATACATTTCCTATCAAGATATCTGTATATTCAATATAAAGCAGTTTCATCGGGACAAAATACGATTGTTATGGAAATGAAGTGAGTTCCCAGGGATGCCAGTTAAATATCTGGAATTACAATACCAACAATTTCTTAATGTGCTGCTTTGAACAGAAATGCAGAAATCTGGCTCCCGATAGAAATGGGGAGGGAAACACAGCTTCCTGGCATATTCCAGTCATTGCAACCATCATAATAGAATACCATTCCGTATTTCTCTGATGGAATTCAGTATTTCATTATTCCAACAGTGCTGGTAAGAGAAGTCACGCAGCACTCTTTAAACACACTTGACCAAATGCTCAAATAAAAACGCACAACTCATTATTGAAGATGACAACATGTTTTGCTAATGCTTCTGGTTTCAAGCAATGTCCCAAAAAGAGGACTAAGGTAGAGAGGTTTATGAGTTCAGATGAAGTTGATTCCTAAGTTTAGATCAACGATATCCGAAGGTACATTTACCACTGGCAGAATGATTACTTTCTGGAACATTGAAGAGGCAAAAACTGGGGGACCAGTTCAATTGCCAATGGTTCTAAGGCTGCAAACGATCATAGAGTTGATCACAGATTTAGATGGGTATGAGGACAAGGAGGGATTGGAGCGCAAGGATGAGTATTTGCAAATCCCGGTTTAATCAGCTGTCAGCCAGTTTTAAAAAAAACACAATTTTGCTGCGCGTTACCTAGATTTTTAGTTAATTTTAATTTAGCTGGCAAAACCAGAGCAGCTAACCTATTGGAAAAATCAAGCTCAGAGATAATATCTTTGAAAATGTTTTCACTAGCAGATAAAGGTCAGGCAAAGAGAATGACACCAAAAGGTGGAAAGGCTGGATCACATGACTGTGTGGTCTGTGGCTTAAAAAAAGTAAAACACTAAGATTGCAAAAAAACATGGTTAAAACCCAGAGAGAACAAAAGAATCAATTAGTTAGAGAGGGGGTATCATTGTTTAATTGACATTAGGAACACCGTCACTGCGGGAATACCCTCTTGACATTTTACACAAGCTTTATCATTCAGCAAAGGTTGGGGCATTGCCAAGGAGATTGCATTAATATATTTGTTGAAACGCAAGCAATTTCTTAAAACGGCTTTATTCCCGAGCTCCTCTGATCAGTCTGTCATTGCACCGCGTATATTCTGCTTTATAAAAATAAGGTCGGAGATTTTACAGCCCTCAAATTACAGGCCACCTGATGCAAATGCACTTAGCTGTTGGTCTTTCACTTTACATGCACAGTTATTCATGGAAGATACAAAGTACTGCAGATCCTGGTTTACAAAAAAAAACAAAGTGCTGGAGTAACTCAGCGAGTCCGCCAGCATCTCTGGAGAACATAGATAGGTGATGCTTCGGGTCGGGACCCTTCTTTAGACTCCAAAGAGTCTGAAGAAGAATCTCGACCCGACCCACTGAGTTACTCCAGTACTTCGTGTCTTTTTTTCTAGTCATGAAGGATCAAGGTATGATTTTCACACTGAGGACTTGTTCACCGCGAGTTTTAAATAAAGAAAGAAATATTCAATCTTTTTGCACCAAAATATGTTGCGGTTTCACCAAAAGAAAAATCTGTCAGGAACCTTGCCATGAGAGAGCTTAAACATATTTTTAAAGAAAAAATTGTTCATTAAAAATCCATGGTATATCCTTCCACAAATCTTGTACTTATTTCAATCAATACCGATTTATCTTCCTAAAAATTGTTTTAAAAAAGTTGACTCTCTGATCACAAACTTTATTTGGGATTATAAAACACATAGAAAAAAAAATACATGGTTTACTATATAGCTTAATAAAAATCGATTCAAACTAGCAAAGATATTTATTCCGAATCACATTGTCCATCAGCCAGGTGTGACCAACCTATTGTTAAGTTATTGAAAATGGGCTTGAAAATATACACACTTAATTAGATTCAGAGACGGTAATTTATTCCTGTTATTTTGAAAATCCAAAATTTCAGAGCTAAAATGTCCCAGTTTATATCTTGTTTCAAAGGACAAAGCATAAAGATCTATTTGTGAATAACATATCTGGGTGTGATCAATATTAATTTTGTCATGACCTTTTTTCAAAAATCAATGCAAATGTTGAGAAATTTCAACCTGTGGTGAAAGTCATTGGCATTTAGGTTTCTGTTTCTTGTGGTCTCCACACACATAACAACCCCGCCTTCTACAAATGTGATCAAGGAAACTGAAGCCTGAACCATCCGATTTAGGCTGACTAATAAATTATATTTTATTTCTAGTATCAAGTACAGGAGATTTATTTTGCAGAACTATGATAATTCAATCTTTTTTTATTAAGCCTGCAAATAAGTATCCAATTATGCCTCTTTACTACTGATATCTCTTTTCAACATAGATATGTTAAAACATCCTCTAATCCCACTTTACCATAAAATGTCACTTGACTCCCTATATGTGCAAGGTCAAGTGAGCTCGATTCACAATGTTATTGAAACGTATCGAAAATAATTTTATTTTATGGCTTTTAAAGTTTTATTTGTTTTTACCTTTGGTTACATCATCTCAAACATTGTGACTCGTGGTTAATAATGTTTGCCCGAGTTTTAACTACGTCTGCCTGCCTGCATTTCCATAGTTGTTACAATCTGAACGTGTGTAGAATATCCTAGTAGGGATTAAGATAATCTCCCCAGTGTGCTACTTGTAAACACTCTACCTTGCTCCTGCAGCAGGATTTCTAGGAAACCTCTTATTTCAACATTATTTGAAAACCTGCTGGAACAATTTTATTCAAGTTTGAAATTCAAACTCTTATCATGACCTTGAAAATCTATTGACAGAACATTTGGGGCACAGAGAAACACAGTACAACTCGGTTCTATGTGGCCATGATTTCCAATCTACCATTTCATAGTTTTGTCAGGGAATACCTTGCGATAACGGATCATGAGAGGGAGGGTGGTGTCCGTTACTGCCGATTGTCCGTTATAACCGAGTGAGGGGGGATAAAGTTTAACCCAAGGCCGGGAGGGAAGGAACACTGTGTTAAGGGTGCTTAAACAAGCAGGAATTCACAGGCCTGTGAGCCGCACCACCCTTGACCCCACACACGGTGCGCCAGAGACAGGCTTGGTACTCATGCCACCTTCATGCTGCTCGCTCTCTCCCTTCCCGCAACCGGAAGTATGCCACGTGACACTAGCTCATTGAGTAACTGGGAGAAGTGCGGGGAGGGGGCGAGGGGGAAACATTGCAATGAGAGTCTGCTAGAACCAAAATCCGCTATATAGAGGTTCATTATGACGAGGGTTTACTGTACGAATATATCACAAGCATGGCACATCTACACAAGCCCCTACAATCCCCTACAAGACCCTGGGTTTTCAGTCCGACGATGATGACAGAGCATCCTCCAAGAGGATGAATCCATGCAAAGTATCTAGCCCAGACCTCATACCTGGCCAAATGCTAACCCCATATGAGGACCAACTGGCTGGTGTACACAAGGACATCTTCAACCTCTTGCTTCTACAATGATTTTTCCACCTGCATCAAAAGGGCATCCCAGGGCACAAGAAGAAAACCATCACTCCTACGTCACTGTGCCGAGTCTTCTCACTGCTGCTATTGGGCAGGAGGTAGAGAAGCCTGAAGTCCTACACCACCCAGAAACCATCGATCTACATCTGGAATTAACTGAAAGAATGATCATCTGGAGTGGCTAATTCCACAGATATCCTGTCATCTATCCATCCACAACTCTTTTCCAAGCCCAGAGCCTTGGCTCTTCTTTGAGCAGACCAATCTGCCTGCCTCATGATTCAATGAACCATAGCTGGCAACCATATGCAGAGCCAGCAGACTAATTTCCCATGCTCCTGTGAAAGGTTTCTTGAGCATAAGCAGCATTACGCTTATTAACCAAGCTGGGCCTGCTCTTCAAAGTGTTTTATGAGATATGGCTTGCAAATTGCCGGTTTGTTTCCTTTTAAGGTGCTCTCTAATGAATAAGATAGTCTGAAGAAAGGTTCCGACCCAAAACGTCATATACTCGTTTTCTCCAGAGAAGCTGCCTGACCCGCCGAGTAACTCCAACATTTTGTGTCGATCTTTGGTGTAAACCAGCAACTACTGTTCCTTCCAACACTTTAATGAATAATTCTGGAATAAAATGCCTCAAAAGTGCTTAAATAATTACCTGTTTCTGAATAGAGAAATGATTCTTCCTTCAAATAGTTACAAATTTTAAAAGATTGTTTTTTTTTTTTTTTAAGTAATCAGAATGCTGCAGCTTTTGAGTGTTCAACTCTATGTAATTCCAAAATACTAATTTGGTGTCCATCATCTGTAAACATGGGCCTCTTAGGTCTAAAAGATTCTCTTAGTTAAAGCTCTTCCAATAATTTTCTTTTTGGTAGCTCAATGTTATGATATGGGTGATGCTTCATGTTACATGAAATATGAAATATGAAATACATTTCAAAAATCCAATCTTTATTTCAATTGTTCTTTTTGTTCTGTATGTGGGAAGCTAGAATTGATTTTGTTCAGAATCTAATTCAATTCCAGTGCTGGGATGTGTCCAGGAATTTAAATATGACTACTTTGAGGTATGATACAAATCCAACCATGCAAATTTCTGCACAAGCACATCCTTAACTTTCTATTTAAGGAACAAAGCGGATGGTACGAAGGCCCTCCATATTCTCAGATAAAATTGTCCATGTTGCGACGGGGGGTAGATTTAATAAGAACGCGAGGGATAGCTTTTTCATACAGAGGGTGTATGGAACGAGCTGCCGAAGATGTAGTTGAGGCAGGTTGTATCATGACATTTAAGAAACATTTGGACAGGTACATGGAAAGGGTGGGTTTAGAGGGATATGGGCCAAACGCTGGTAGGTTGGACTAGTGTAGAGGGGACATGTTGGTCAGTGTGGGTAATTTGGGCCGATGGGTCTGTTTCCACACTGAATGACTCTACATGGTAGGGCATGGATTAAGGAATGCAAGGTAGTGGACAAGCTTCCCAACTTCTGAATGTCAGAGCAACAAAACCAACCGATCCAGTATGTTTTATTCCCCCAAACATCACTACTCAGTGTCAGACTCCATATTGATGGCATGACTTGCATGAAGGATTGTGTTGAAGCAAATCACAATTATTTCTTTATTATATTAACGTACTCGGTGGCCAACAGATTTATTGCTGCTTTTGAACATAGGAGTAAACCTTTTTGTCCACAGCCTGCCCAACTTTCACACAGGTCTACCATGGTTTTGTGCACATATCCCTTTCTCCAAATCCCCAAGTACCTTAATAGCTTTGTTAAGAGAAAATGTTCAGATTTAAAACCTTGAAACACTTGACTGCCATCAATTGATGCTTTATGATGGAAGCTTCAAATTACGACTACCTATTACAAGTAGAAGTGCTAAATAGTCGCAAAAGGGCCTGGACCTAAATTTTCAGAACATGAATTGGGGAATCCCGTATTCCCCAACCAACAGAAGTAGCTTCCCTCATTCTACCCATTTACTTTCCCTTAAAATCACATATAACCTAGAACACAGAACAGGTCCACATTCCTCTATACCCTGCCTGTTCATGTGCATCTAAATGCTTTTTGAATGTGCAACATTCATTGCTTCCTCTGGTGGCATGTACCAGACATCAACCACCCTACATGTCAAAGAAAACAATATCCTTTAAACTTTTCCCATCTCAATTTAAACCTATGCCGTCTAGTATTTGACGATTCGAGCCTAGGAATAAGTTTATGACCATTTATCCTGTTTCTGTCTGTCGAGAAATGGGTCCAGGTTTGTCCAACCTCGCCTTATAGTTAATACTCTTCGAACCAGGCAATATCCTGGTAAACGTATTTTGCACCCTCTCCAAAGCCTCCACATTCTTCCTGTAATGAGTTGACCAGAACTGTACACAATCCTCCCTCCACATGTGGCCTAACTAAAGTTAGGACACATGCAGACTATTATGTAGCCCAACATGACTTCATGATTTTGTACTCAGTGTCCAGACTGATGAAGGCAAGCATGCCATTGACTTCTTAACCAGCCTAAGTTACTTGTTTTGCCTCTTATCGGGAGCTTTGGATTTATACCCAAAGATCCCTTTGTATATCAGTTCCCAAGGGTCCTTTTGTTTTCTGTATACAATGGCTTTGGATTGTTGTGTCCCAACTTCTACCTCTTGCACATTATTGCCTTGGTATAAAAGTGGGAAATTATTAAATTATTTTCCATACTTATGCAAGACATTTGAACGATCTGGGCACATATGTCCCTGAATACTTTCCTTTTAATGCTTCTGGACTTCAACCTATTCAGTAAAAAACAATTTGATCTATCAAATTATATCCAGAGTCAATGATTTCAAATGTGTCTCCCTAGAAATCTACTTGCCAAGATTCTCCCCACTCCTTTAATCGGATGGTTTTGTTTTGTAAGCCAGCGCTTCTGGCTATACTATTAACAATGCCACCTACCTACATTCAGGCTATTTATGGACACCACAAATAACCAAAGGCCAAACAGAACCATGCAGAACAGCATTGATTACCTTCAGCTAATTTGTATGGCTGTTTATTATTCTTACTTTGTCCATCAGGTCAACAATTTGCCTTCATTTCCATGAACATCAACCTTTAGTAACAGTCCCTTTAGAGGGATTTTATCAAGTGCATTCTCAAAGTCCATAAAACGCTACAGACATTCCACTGTCTACTAATCTAGTCACTGTTTCACAGAAGAAAATAAAATCATTCATGTTCAACTGATAGGGTTCACATTTTGCAAATCCATTCTGACTTTATCTAGTTCTTCCAAACCATTCTGACAGAAATTTCAAACTCTTGACGTTAGAATGACTGATCCATAACATTTTGGCTTCCCTATCTCACCTCCATTAAAGAAGATAGTGCAGTTCATAATGTTTTCATATAAATTAATGGTTATAAATCAAAAGGATTTGCAGGTGCTCGATTAAAACCTCTGGGATGGACTTTACCTATTCCTGTACATCTCCTGGACTTTGAAGTTAATATTTCCTTCATTGCTAGTGTTGTGTTATTGTTAACCCAGGGAGGCACTTAAATGAAGAGAGCAAGAGTGGAGACCAATAATGAAGGAAGACTGAATAATGGTGATCGGAAAGATCTGTAAATGTGAGGGGAATGGAGTAAACAGTGGAAAGGAGAAAAAGTAGCGAGGGTAGAGGCATAGAGAGACAAATGGAGATGTGGAAAGGGTAACAGAAAAACAAAGTTAAAAATAGTTACAAATTATAGAATAAATCAAATAGGAAATATGATTAGAATATCCTTAAAACACAATTACTTTTTTTTCTAATGATGCATAAACATGTGCATTGCATCTTGTAACATTAGCATTGACCTTCATCAGTATAAATAAAATGTGTTGATCATGGAAGACAGCTACAGAATGCAAAGTGCAATATGCATTGAGCCAGAAAATATTAAACTAAGTAAAGAGAACATTGATAATTAGTATTTCTTTATTTTTATGCTAAGCTAAAATAGAGGGAGCTTTAACAGGGATGGAATAAACAATCAGGTTGTTTCAACTGTGTTGTTTGAGTTTGTACATTTTTTTTTGTAATTTGCACATATTAAATGATGGGTATTTGACTAATAATGATCGCCGGTACTGGAGCCGGGGCCGGGGCCGGGAACCAGTGAGCCCACACAACCCCCTCCCACACCCCACCCCCGCTACAACCCACCCTCCCCCCCTCACCTACACCCCCCCTCCCCCACACACTCCCCCTCCTCCACCCCACCCCCCCCCCCCCCCCCACACCCAACCCCCCCCCCCCCACCCCCCCCGCTTCCAATAAACAGGTTCAAATTCACTTTCTCGTTAATCCTTTGAGACTCTTTATGCTAAATATATTACACTCAGGATATAGATTTATGGAGCTTTTAAACTTAAAAGCCCCAACACCTACCATCTACCTCACTGGAAACCTTCAGACTTTCTTTGATCGGACTTTACCTTGGACTAAACATTATTCCCTGTTATATATCTGTACACTGTGGGTGGCTCAATTTTAATCATGCATAATCTTCCTGCTGACTGGTTTGTGTGCAACAAAAGCTTTTCACTGTACCTCAACACACATGACAATAAACAAAACTATACAGTATATTCAGCACTGCCATTCTGCCAATATGTCCTTGCTTGATTACACAAGTTCTATTATTCCGTTTTTCAAAATCTCAAAATCCCAAATTACATAGGCAGGATCACACCAGTTAAATGATTTAAAAAATAAATAAACGTAATATTTTTACAAAGGGAGTAAAACTTACTTCATAATTGGAATAAATTGACTGCTTCACATTAAGATGACTCAAAATTTATTTAGACTGATCTGGTTAGTTTTTTTGCATCATCATTCCCAGAAATAATAGGGGGCAGATCAAATTAAAATGGATAACATACATAAGAATCCACATTTAACAAATGGCCAATGTAGTTCTACTTAATATTTCCTGTAACACCCACCACTAAGTTTAGCTGCTAACCCACCAGGATTGAAAAACATGTGTAGGAAGGAACTGCAGATGCTGGTTTAAACCGAAGATAGACACAAAAAGCTGGAGTAACTCAGCGGGACAGGCAGCATCTCTGGAGAGAAGGAATGTGTGACTTCACCCATTCCTTCCTTCCAGAGATGTTGCCTGTCCTGCTGAGTTATTCCAGCCTTTTGTGTCTATTTTAGGATTAAAATATCATCTGGATCTGTACACATCACACCACTCTTCACCTTTGTCCTATCAAATATCAAAGTGTTCACACAATTACTTTAAAACTTCAGAAATATCCCACCAAGATCCTGAATCTTCATCTCTTCATTTGTTGCTGAGCCTCTGGCAATCTCTGCAAAGTCTGGCATGCCCAGTGAAATGATGCAGAATTTCTAACACAACTCTACTGCCGATGTCTGAAATCCCCCATTCACCCACTACTATTCTCATACAAGTTACAATCCCGATGTATACAATCTTGATGTAAATTCCAGCCTGTAATACTCATAGTAAGGCTGCATGGATCATAGAAAATTCATTAAAAGTCATAAGATTAGTTTTTTTAATGGAAATTCACACTTCAAAACACTCAAAATCTCAGAATATTGTAAACAATAATTAATTAATAAACAAAAGACAGGTCACTTTTCTCAAAAGGCAATGGTTTTCAGTCATTTTCCATTGCAAAAAAACAGTCATGTGATTACTGAACATCATATCCCCCAACTTTCAATCAGCCATGCAGCAATAAACTGTACCTGCATACTCTACATTTAAAACCAATTAAAAATGTTTCCGATTTTCCCATTGAAATATCATCTCACATGCTTCAGTTGTGTTTGCACTTGTTATCAACTGGAATGGGGAAATGTTCGCAATCAAGTCCTTGTATTTGACTGTTCATTTGGTTCAATTTTTTATGGCAGTCCGTTCACAGACAAAGATTTACCCATTAACTATATGTAAAATCAATGCTCTTTTCATATACTGGTCAGCAAACAAATATGCAATCGAATAGGTGACAGGAATGGAATAAGTGACGCTTCGGGTTGAGATCTTCTCGACCCGATACGTCACCTATTCTTTTTCTCCAGAAATGCTGCCTGATCTGCTGAGTTGCTCCAACATTTTGTGCCTATCTTTGGTGTAACACAGCATTTCCACCACATTACATCATGGTAGCTATCAGTGACCAGAAACTTACAGGATCAACTACAAAAATATACATAGCAATAAGAGCAGATCAAATATTGTTTATTATGCATTAAAAGATATAGCTCCTGTTACCATATAAAGGATCAGGACAGATAAATTATGCAATTATGAAATTGGAGAGCTGTGTCTACAGTCAATTACTTAAGATTATGAGTCAAGGCAATAAAACACCTGGCTATAAAGCCGGAAGGATACTAAATATTTTGCAATGGTATGAAATGGAGACGCACACCGTCATGAAACAGTCAAGACCTGAATCCATTAGATTTAAGTTAACAATATTGGTGACATTGCACTGTTGGCATTATCTCACCAATACCAGCTGATGAGAAGGATATCGAGAAGCAAATTTGCACAAAAATATAACGACGTGCCAAAGCTAAAGGGTGATGATAATGCGGCACTTCAACTATTCCAACATAAAAAGTGTCAGTAATAAGAGGAAATGAGGGAGGATCTTGTGATGTGTGTTCAGAAGAATTATCTTAACTAATTCTTACCCAGTAACGAAGGGAGAATTGCTGGACTTGGATCTGAAAAATAAAAGTGGGCTAAATGAAGCAAACATCAAAGGGAACCATTGATAAACCAGCAGTGTAATACACTTCAGAGAAGCTGTGAAAAGGGATATGAGAAATTAAACTAAATACAGATAAATGGAAGAGTTAATTTCAACAGATTGAGAATTGATGTGACCTGGATAAGTTGGAATCAAAGACTGGTAGGCAAAACAAGTTTAGTTGAAGTGAGAGCTGCATGGAATGGCTTAGGCATATACTCAAGAAAAAGTCAGATCAAAGAAAAAGAACATAATGGCACATAGAGTGGAAAAAATAGGGCAAATATCAATTGTCAGGTTGATAACACAGGTATGAAACAGCTTGATAGAAGCAAAGGAGGAAAGGGGGAAACAAAAAGACAGCATGAGACTGGTGACAAATGTTTGTGGGTAAGTGTGTCTGTTTAGTGTTCAGCCATGAGTGAATGGCGGTGCGGGCTCGACGGACCTGATGGTCTACTCTCGCACCTACTTTCTATGATTCTATGATATAAGCACAAAGTTACAAATCTCCCAATAACAAGTAGATTTTATGTAGAACAATAGCCAGTAACCAAATATTGTGGAGGCACAGACAACAATCTCAGCATAGAGCAACCACACCTGTGCAACAGAGAGGCAGGAGACTGCAGACTCCAGAACTTGGAGCAAAACACTGAAGGAGCACCTGCTGAGTTCCTTAAACAGTTTTTTTTTTTAAAGAGCAAGCCGATACCCAGAAGGAACTGAGCGTCAATTGTACACTATTAGATGCAACGTCAATACAGAATACATTCAGCACTTTGTCATTCACCTACAATTATCTCATTCGTGAAGGTATGTATCTTCATTATTTTCAGCCAGATGTTATTTTTACATTCTCTCCAAAAAGCTTAGAGCTCATATTTCACGGTGAAATACGTGTTTTACATTGTTGGTCCATTTTCCCGCATATTATCTACTTGCTGATCTAAGATGTATTTGTGCAGTTGCCAAATCCTCTGCACATGTGTTTGCAACTACTTTCTGTTGTTCCCATCAAAGATCCTAGAGGAGCTGGTTCCCATTGCCACCTGTCTTTAATGGTTCAATGGTTCTTTATAGCTTTCTTCTGATGTTGCCACTCTGATAAGCGCAACGTACTGATTTTTTAAACCACTATTATTGTCTTTGCAAATCTACACTAGTGTCACCAAAGTACAATCCTTTGCTGATGCACAGCATTTGATGAGAAGTTTAAATATATACTTAACAATACTGGTGCAATTAAAGTTATAATGGATCGGTGATGTCTTTCATTTGCATTTGGTTCAAACCACCTTTAACACAATTGATGTATTTCTGTTCAAAGTTAATAAGAGTCTTATCGCATAATAAATATGAGACATCATAGAAATAAAAGCAAAATGATGCCAAGTTGGAATAAAGTCCAAAAAATAAAGAAAGCACAAAGGTAGTCACTTTGTATCAGTGGATAGAACAGCTTAATTTGTTTCATTATGTTTGATCCTTCCCAAATGAAAAATAACACTCAAGGTTAAAGTAAAGTAAGTAACTTTACAATATAAAAGGATAATGCTCTGAGGAGATTACCAGCCTTGTCCTAATGCATGCTTGCAGGCAGAGAAAAGTCAGTGGACCATGGCTGCAGGAAATTTAAACCCACAGGAACACATTGTTATGGCTTAGATTTATAGAATCGGAGTCATACAGCTTGGAACCAGGCCCTTCAGCAAACTTGCCCATGCCAACCAAAGAACTCCATCTCAGCTAGTTCCATTTGTCTGCATTTGGCACATATACTTCCAAACATTTCCTGCCCAAGTGTCATTTAAAGGTTAAGCCTGTTTCATTGTATTGGCTTCATAAGTTATAAGAGCATAATTAGGCCATTCTGCCCATCTATCCTCCATTTAATCATGGCTGATCTATCCTCCCTCAACCCCATTTTCCTGCCTTCTCCCCATAACCCATGACACCCATACCAATAAAGAATCTATCAATGTACGCCTTAAAAATATCCATTGAATAGGCCTCCACAGTTGCCTGCAGCAATGAATTCCACAGATTATTCACCCTCTGATTAAAGAAATTCCACCTCACATCCAATCAAAAGGCACGTCCTTATATTATGAGGCTCTGGTCCTGGACTCCCCCACTAGCGGAAACATCTTCTCCACATCCAGATCTGATGGGCTTCGTCCCAGATTTGACAGAATTCTCAATCCCATGACATCCAAGACCTCGGGATGACACTAAGAATTGGTCCAAAGTAGAGATACCTCAAGAGGATGCTTGAAGATTTATTTTCATAAATTAATGTGCAAGGAAATGCTGGTCTAGTAATTGATTAGAAATATTTAAATAATTGTTCTAAATATAACAGCCAGAGAGCAAGAGATGATTGTAACCTTACAACTTCTATAGGACAGCTACTTATCTTCATAAGGCCATAAGATCATCCCAAGAAGTACTGGCAACATCTAGTAGGCAAGTCAAATTGGTATCCAGGTTAGCACTATGCATTTAATTAATGGCATGTTTGGTGGGTCAGTCTAGTTAATTAAATGTAATGCAGAAGACAGATGAATGAGCATCCCATTAATTTTTATCAGCTTCCTGGCATCCAATGAGTGCTGGTAGCAATAATTTTAATAATTGGACATTGAGGGCCACAGGAGTTCTTGCTTTGTGCCGCTACTACTTTATGAACCCAAAGAGATTTCAGTCCCTGTGTGTCCAATTAGTGCATGACTATAGGCGCATATTGCTCACATCAATGTCCAGTATGCAGAGACCTGACATTTCTCATTAATCCTTCAGCAGACTAGTGCCCTTTCAGGATCAAGGGCAATGTGAAGGTTAGCTTCTTGGAGATGTTCATTTCTACCTCCTTTGCTAAAAACAAATTGTGAAAGATCAGTGCATATTGGACGATGCCCCCAACAAAGCTCACTTTGTCATGATTCTTATTTAAAAAAAATTCTAATCAGGTTTAAGCATGGTGAAGCTCAATTTGGACCACAGTGCTCTCCAAATATAATGTGTAGGAAGGAACTGCAGATGCTAGTTTAAATCGATGATAGACACAAAATGATTCAGACTGAAGAAGTGTCTTGACCCAAAACGTCACCCATTCCTTTTCTCCAGAGATGCTGCCTGTCCTGCTGAGTTACTCCAGCATTTTGTGTCTCTTCCATATACAACATGTACTGCTTAAACAGAACAAGATAAGGGAAACCTCATGAGTTGTGATGGGATGGGGAGCCCATGATGAAGCTGAGTAAACCTATTAGTTATAATGGAACTTGGCAGAGTTCAGCATCAGATCCCACAGGCTGACATTTGTTTAAGCAAAACCCCTTTAGGTGAATGCGGTAGATGACCTTGAGCAGCAAAAAAAAATCTATTTCCCAGGATGCCTGGATGAAAATCTTGCTGTGTTACTGCTCGTCCTCCCCCAGGAAAGTGCAGATTAACAAAATACCCCGTGGGTGTATATTTTACAGCCTCAAAGGCATATTGTTGGAAAATAGTGTTTCCCCCTCTGCTAAAAAAGTCAAAATAGCTTTGCGAAGACGAATGAAGCAGTGTGTTTTAGAAGGTATTCGTCAAGCAATTATACATCTTCCCTGTTCCCTATTCTGGCAGAATTGCTGGAGGAACTTCAAGGGGGGTGGAAACCTGCAGATGGAACTAGCATTACAAGAGAAGATTAAAAATAGAATTCAGCAGTAGAAATTCAGGAGAATGAGTGAGAACAAAATCATCAAAGGTATTTAAATATTTGCACGAACTGGGTAAGATGACAAGATTGACAAAGTAGGTACTAAAATTGAGATTAAATGTATATATCTCAACTTCGGTGGTATCACTAACAAGGCTGGCGAACTGCTGGAACAAATTGCACATGTGATTAAGATATAGTGTAAATTAAGAATGGATTCTAAATATTCTTAGTTTCCAAGTAGCAAAAGTGGAGGAGTGTGTTGATGCCAAGATGATTGTTACAGTTCTAAATAGAAAGAACAAATGACAACGTTCTTCAATTTTAACAGTTCCACTTGAGTTGAGAAACAGATGGGAAGTTGCTACATTGTTCAGAGTTTTGTGTTCTTCCCATAGAGCTCCAAACAATGAGGAAATATCTGATAGTAAATCTGAAAGACATGAAGCTGGAGAAATTATCCTAATATAGAATCTAACAAATACACTGCTAAATGCAGAGAAGGATGGGAACTTAGGATACATCTGTTTACCAAAAGCTAAAATGGTAAAATGTAGTAATATAAATCAATAAAAGGGATATATGATAAATGTTGGAAAAGACACTTGCACATTTAGTTTTCTTATCATGAAGTACTGGAAGCAATTCAGAAAGCTAACTCGATAGGCAAAAAGAGAAAGGAATGGCAGGCACCACCATAATCAATCGTAAAAATGTTTCAGGCACAAAATAGTTCAACTAACAAATTTATCGAAAGAGCTCATCCACCGACTGCCTCAGCAGGCCCTGAACCCCTGCACCCCCACTCCTCCAATACCAAGGACACTACACTGCTAGCAACCCCCATTCTCAACCACAGGCCCCAATTAGACTATTAACCCCAAATCCATATCCTGATCAGACTTACAACTACAACATTGACCTGCTCTCGCTCATGAGAAAGCAACCCCTGTACCAACCCATCCAAACCAACATCCCCCCCACCACACACACACACACACACAATCCTCACTTCCTGGATCCAGCTGTTATTTTCTTTTGTGTACTTCTTAAAGTGCAAGAGCCATTCAGTAGCACTCGATGCTTGCAACTCAAGCAGTAATGAATTTTGCAATAGCAAGCCCATTGTCATAATCAGACTGCTTACCATCACCTTCCTGGCAAAGATACACTTCTAGGGCACCATAATTTGTAAATAGCATGAAATTATAAAGACTCAAATGAGCAGAGAAATTGTGTTTGCCAGTTTAACAAAATCAGCAAAAGACATCAAGTTGCTAATTTAGTCTTTCTTTAAATTTGCTTAACCTTTTATGAATATAGGATATCAAAGCTAAAATGATGCTTGAATTTTATGTCAGTGGTTAGATGTCAACATATTGTGGCAATTTTGAGCATCACATTCAAATAAGATGCAATGGATCAGAAGCAGAATTCTCAGTTCAATGAGGAAATGGAAATCAAGTTGAGGACCAGAAAGTGGCAGCAATCATCTGGATTTATATAAATGCCTCAGATTTGAGCAAATAATCAGTCAGCTACTAATAGAACGCTGGATGATCAGAAATAATTCCTTTGAAAAGTTAAGAGCAAGGGCCTGTAACTTTTTCAGGTTAACACAAAGGGCTTGAACCAAATATGGGTTGTAGTCCAATAGTTTGTGCTAGCCTTGGAAACCAGATGTTATTACTGTGCTTGCATTTTTGCAAATTCTCTACATCAGTGGATATACAGTGACTGTCTAATACAGGGTCACTGAGTCATAGACCCATAGTGTGAGGAAACAGGCCCATCAGCCCAACATGCCCACGCTGACCAACATACACTGCACTAGTCCCACCTGCCTGTGTTATGCCCATATCCCTCCAAACATATCCTATCCATGTACTTGCCCAAAAGCTTTTTTTTTTACATTGTGATAGTGCCTGCTTCAACCACCCCCTCTGGCAGCTTGTTCCATATACCTACCATCCTTTGTGTAAAAAATGTTCCCCCTTGTGTTCCTATTAAATTGTACCCCTGGTTCTTGATTCCCTTCTCTGGTTCTTGATTCCCCTACTCTGGGTAAAAGTGCATTTACCCTACCTAATCTTCTGATGATGTTATAAACCTCTATAAGATCATCCCTCATCCTCCTGTGCTCAAAGGATTAAACATCTTGCCTGCTCAACTTCTCCCTATAGCTCAGGCCCTCGAGTCCTGGCAACACTCATGTAAAATTATGCACCCATTTGTCAAAGGTACAATTATTCCTTAGAGGAATGCAATATCGCCTGTTATATGATTTTAAGTTTGTATGCAGAGGGATAGATATTTATTAAATTATTTTTATAGTAGCTACATATTATACTTTTCCAAAATTGTTCTGTTAATTTTAAATGGAAACAACTTTTGAAAAATATGCAACTTCTATCATATTGCTCCTTTAGCACAAGTCACCAAAATCAAATGTTTACCCCTTTAGATTGTATTATTGCATTCGTACAACATTGCAGTAGTTTAACATTAATGAGCCCAACAAAATCTTACAAACACAAATCAGCTTCACTCAGCACATTTCAATTAGGTTCATTAATCCAGTCATAGCTGAATAGTCTATGTATTTGGCTGAAAATTATATTCTTAATTAAAATTACCAAAAACATCGCTCTGTGTATTTCATGTGCTGAAATATGCACAAGGGAAAGACAAATACTTGTATTGATATATTGTGTATGAAATACAAATAATTGTACATGTTTTTTTCCCAAGAATTGCATCCCATAATACATTGCATGATATATCACAATGGTATCCCATTTAAAAAGTCTAACCATAAGACGTAGAACAGCACAGGCTCTTCAGTCCATAATGCTCGTGCCCAAATGATGTCAGGTTGAACTAATCTCCTCTGCGTGCACAATCAATATCCCTTCAATCCCTGCAAATATATGTGCATGTCTGAAAGTGTCTGAAATCATATCTGCCTCCACCCTGATTTGATTTTTAAATTGTGGTCATATGAGCAAAAGGACATCAGAAAAATCATGGAGAATAAAACCATTGCATTTTTGTGCCTGTGCCAGTCATAAAGGAACTACCCAACAGTGTTAACTTCCAGCACTTTCAATACAATCATTGCTCTCTTTACCATCCCTTCAGGGAGCAGAGAGTTCCAGAACCCTCACACCTCCTGTGGAAAAAAAAAATTCCTTCTCGCTCCTTTAGTCTTACTACCTATTACTTCAAACCGACACTTGATTTTTGATTTCTCCGATAAATGAAAAAGTATTCAGCATCTTATGCCCACTCTGCAATTATTAAAATCATGACATGAAAAAATGATCAGTTCCTTCAAAATTACTTTCTTGTACTAACCCCAATAACTTGCAATCTATTGATCTGCCTTGACTGAGCCTCTGCAGTCCTCTTGAAACACGAATTGCAAAGATTCACTATATTGTGGAAGAGGAAATTTCTTTTCACCTTTTTCCTGAAGTGCTAATCCCGTATATTTTGAGATAATGATCCCCGAGTTCGCAAAACCCAGCCAAGGAAAACATTAACTTCACATGTACAATGTCAAGCTCTTAAAGTCATACCAAACTGAACCATCATTAGACAACTGGTACTCATAGACATTAGCCTATAAACTGATTGCCTTTTTTTTTGCATCTTAAATTAACCTTGCATTTAGTGCTCAAATTCCATTCCGCACACCCTTGATCAAAAGTTTAAAACTATCAGGGTGCCGTAATCCCACAAAGCTTGAAAAATCAAACTTCTGGTGCCTAAGGGACCTCACTCAATTCAGCACAGCTGCTGTCAACTTAATGCACATTCCCGGACAGCTGTCAACCTAAGAAGTCACACTCCCCATGGCAGCCAAATATCCACAACACATGGTTGAAGCAGGGCTGAGTGCAAGACTGAAACCTCCACACTGAGTCCTGATCCTGATTTGATGCAGCCCCACTTCAAAGGCTGGCACTGCAAGGGAATGGGAAAAGTCACATAGGTACACATAGACTCCAGTCAGGCACCAGGCATAAGGAATTTGGAACAGAGACATGCTGAAAGAAGACATCTGCACTGTCTCGTAAGATTTAGATGAGAACCCCAAGAGAGGTCTGATGCAGACGTACACCATGATGGTGAGTGCATTGTTATATTCTACCATGTTGTTGAAAGGAAATTACAAGTGTGGAGAACTCAATTTTCAGAGTTCCAACTCCAACTCCAACTATAAATTTGCAAACAACCACACCTTTGTTGGACAAATTCTGAATAATGACGAGTCAGAGTAAAGGAGGGAGATTGATATGGTGCCAGAATCTGATTGCACGGTGCCAGAACACAACAACCTTGCTCTCAACGTTAGTAAAACCAAAGAGCTGATTGTTGATTAGAAGAGAAAGGTCGAGGATCTCCAAATCGGTCTTAATTGATGGGTCGATGGTGGAGTCAACAACTTCCAAGGGCATGCACATCTCTGATCTCCCCTGGTCCCAGCGCATTAATGCAATCATAAAGACAGCCTATCAATTCCGCTACTTTCTTCGGAAATTGAGGAGACTCAGTATGTCAACAAATAGTATGTCAACTTCTACAGGTGTACGGTGGAGAGCGTATTGATTGGATGCATCATTGCCTGGTTCGACAGCTCGAATGCCAAGGAACGAAGATTAGAAAAGGTGGTGGACACTGCGTGGACCATCATGGGTACTGATTTTCCCACCATTGAAGGAATCTATAGCAGGCACTACCTCAAAGTAGCTGGCTTTTAGCAAGTACCCACACCACGCTGGCTATGTTCACATATCATTTCTGCCATCAAGGAGAAGGTATAGGAATGTGGAGACTGACATCCAGGTTCAGGAACAGCTTCTTCCCAACAACTATCAGGCTATTCACTCTGAACTCAACTGAACTTTGAAATATGAATTATATCTTGTTTGCACTCTGGACTTCAGGTTTTGTTTTGCACTATATTATGTTTTTTTTTGCATTTATGTGTTTGTGGTATCTATTGAGTACTGTGTTTACAAACCTGTTGTGCGGCTGCTAGAATTTCATTGTTACATATGCCAATTTAACACAGTTTACTCTTGAAGTCCATATGCATGCTTTTGTAGGTCGTGTGAAGCCGGGACATCAGAACTTCACTTCCTTTACAGCACAGCAATATTCCATATAAGTAAATTGCTCTTGTACATGAGCAGAAAGATGACACGAGTGAGAAGATCATTCTCGAACACAGTTGAATGAGATACACCATGTGAACTTTTTCTTCTGCAGGAGCATATATGTGGTCACACCTCAACTCCTCACACATCACTGCATTAGAGGGTTTTTGTGCTGATTGCACAGCAAACCAATTTCAAAGAGAGGCAAAGGCCCATGACACCCACGATACAAAGTTCGTCAGCTGTGTTAGTCGCAACACCGGTCTGACAGACCAGTGCACCACAGTCTATGTAATCACCCCAATGGTCATCTGGCATGAAAGTTTAGATCCCTGCTGTTCTTTCTTCACAGGCTATACAATTCCCTGTTCACCATGGCTTCTCAGGCAGGGACTCACCAGTGCTCGATATTCAGCCATCACAGACAATGCCATCTAGTGGCTCTGAACAGCAGTCTGAAAAATGCCAATCCAGGTCAAGAACCAAGGCAGATTCTGAAAAATCATCAGGCAGATAGCACCCATGTATCCTTCACTGCAACAAGGTACTAGGGCATCAAAACCCCATCTTCCTTGCCACCACACCAGCAAGTACCATCTCCACTGGCAGTACTGCATTACTATTTACAGAGTCAGGTTATTTTACTTTGTTGCAAATAATTCTCAATACACCAGCAACATTCAATTCAATGTTCAATGTTGAATTATGTTCCCATTTAGGTCATTCCAGGTATAAGACTGGTAAACCTTTCCAACCAGGTGGCACAGCGGTAGAGTTGCTGCCTCACAGCACCAGGGATCCAGGTTCGATCCGAAGCGCTGGCTGTTTGTACGTTCTCCCCATAACCCGCATGGGTTTTCTCCGGGTACTCCGATTTCCTCCCACACTCCAAAGACATACAGGTTTGTAGATTAATTGGCGTAGTAAAATTGTAAATTGTTCCTAGTGTGTGTAAGATCCTGGTGTCAGAGACATCATCCGGGGCGACCCCGGACTGACGGGACACTGATGGCCCCAGGCCCACAGCCAGCATGGAGAAGAAGCGCCAACCCCAGCTCAACTCCGCTTGCCCCGCTGGGACAACCAACAGCCCCGGACCGACGGGACACCGGTGGCCCCAGGCCCACAGCCAGCGTGGAGAAGAAGCGCCAACTCCAGCCCAACCCTGCTCCAGCTCCCGAGCAACCTGCTGCCCGACAGGCCGGGGACCACCAGCCGCACCGCCCGCACGCCCCACCGAGCAGCCGCCGGCCACCCCCCCCCTGGCGCCGGTGAAAGCCGAGCACCAGCCATCAACGGGGCCACACACAAAGCGCTGCAGCAACTCAGCTGGACAGGCAGCATCCCCGGAGAAAAGGAATGGGTGATGTTTCGGATCAAGATCCATCTCCAGAGATGTTGCCTGACCTGCCGAGCCACCGCATCACTCCGTGTGCATCCACGCCGATGACAGGCGCTCGGCCCCTACCGGCGCCAAGGGGGCCAACCGACAGCCACTGGACAAGGAGAGAGGCACAGCCGACGGTCCCCGGCCTGCCGGGCAATGGGCCCCCTAGAAGCCGGAACCCTAGGAGCCGAGCCGGAGCCAACGCCACCCCTCCACGCCGGCTGCAAGTCTGGGGCCGCCAGCACCCCGCCAGCCCAGGGCCACCGCGGACAGGCATGGGACACCGGGGAGGGGACGGGGACAGCCCAGCAGCAACTCAACAGCGACTGCTGCGTCGGAGGCCCGGGCCCAACCCTGAAAAGTTGTGAAGCTTTTCACAATTTTTTCAAAATGGCTGTGCCGTTGTGTTTGGCTGCCCGTCGTCGCCCGTCTGGACGTCCGTGTGGCCTGCAGGCAATCTTGGTCTATGAACACCAAACTCTCCTGGACATCCGAGCCTCTGTCGTTGATGTCTTCATCCGAGGCCCCGGACAAAGCCCCCTCTATCGTTCGCTCCTCTTTCGGCTCCCAGTGGGTGTGCGGGCTCGGCCTTGCGTCCGCAGCCGCACGGACCAAGGCAGGAGGCAGATTAAATGCACGGGCGCCCTGGAAAGGCTGAAGAATCTCGCCCACGCCCGTTCAACATCAGCCTACCTCGCCCAGCGCTGTAAAGTCGGCCCCACAGCTCCATCCATCGGCGGTCCCTCGAGCCCAGGTATGCCTCTCTCTGGTCGATCTTTCTGTCGGCCCGCGGGCTCCCAGCCAGGCCATCTGTGAAACACAGCGATGTAGTCTCCCTGAACCTCCGCCCGCTGGCATGGGAGCCGTTAACGGACCACAGTCCCTGCTAAAGTGGCCCTGATCAACGCAAGATCCTGACTGAACAAAACCTTTATCCTCAACGACTTCTTCACGGCATGTGGATTGGACTTCTTACTGGTCACAGAAACCTGGTTTAATCCTGGTGAGCTTGCTCCACTCGTGGAACTCTGTCCTGATAACTGTAACTTTTTCAGTTCGCCCAAGCTCGCCGGACGCGGTGGGGGCCAAGCCACTGTGTTTAAGAAACATTTCAACTGCCGCCTCCTGAACGCTGATCATTTCTCCAGCTTCGAACATCAATTAATTATAGTAGATCTTGTCTGTCCCCTTTTAATTATTCTTGTGTATCGCCTACCAAAAATCCATAAGGACTTTATAACCCAATTTGCTGATCTTATCTCTAGCTTTTTGCCCAAATTTGACCGAGTCCTGAATCTTGGTGATTTTAACATTCATGTCTGCTGTCCTACTAAGCCTCTTGTGAGTGAATTTATGAAGCTGGTTGAGTTCTTCAATCTGACTATACTCACCACTGGACCCACGCACAAGCTTGCCCATACACTCGACCTGGTGCTATCGTCTGGTCTCCCAATTTGTAATATAGAAATTATTGATAGTCTGTCAGATCATAGCACAATTATATTTGATGCATCTCTGCCTTTCTCACCCTCAAAATCCCATCTCCCTGTTCGTTACTCCTGCTACATAAACTCTTCGATTGTCAGTAAGTTCTCTGAGGCTCTCATAGCTGCTCCCGACAACTGCACCATCGAGGCTTCTCCCCTCCATCTCAGCACTGACGACCTAATTTCTTTATTCAATACCACTTGCTCTTCCATCCTGGATTCTGTTGCTCCTCGTAAAATGAAAAAGCCTAAGCTTAAAGGTTGGCCCTGGTTCAATGACACCACCAGAGCCCTAAGAAGCAGAACGGTAGTATAAATCTGATAAGCTTCAAATTTCCTTTCAACTTCTGAGAAACAATCTTCTCAAATACCAGGAAGCAGTAAAGTCTGTGAGAACACAATACTTTTCCGCCCTTATTTCCAAAAACGCCCATAATTCCAAGGTCTTATTTAGTACCATTACCTCTGTCATATGTCCTGCCCCCAGTATCAGTTTAGCTGGGTCCCCTGCTAAGTGCGAAGAATTTACAACATTTTTCACCAGCAAAGTGGAGAACATTAGAACAAATATTTCCCCTCCCATCCGTGACCTAGCTGTCTCATTGGTTTGTTCTAAATTAGGCTGTTTCCAACCCGTTACTCTACCCTCCCATGTAAAGCTGGTCTCCACTATGAAAACCTGCAACCTGCCCCCTCGACGTTGTCCCCACTGTCCTTCTGAAGGATGTCATTGCAATAGCCGGTCCCAGCATCCTCGCCATCACCAACAGTTCTCTGGCCACTGGCACTGTTCCAACCTGCTTCAAGCACGCGGTGGTCCAGCCCCTCCTGAAAAAACCTAACCTAGACCCCACCTAGCCTAGCAACTACACACCTATTTCCAAACTGCCTTTCCTTTCAAAAGTCCTTGAAAAGGTAATTCTAAATCAACTAATGCCTTACCTACACCAAAATACCATCCTGGAAAGTTTCCAATCAGGTTTCAGGGGCCACCACAGCACAGAGTCTGCCTTGAAGGTACAACGACTTGCTTCTCGCCATCGACTCCGGCGACTGTGTAATCCTGCTCCTTCTCGACCTCAGCGCAGCGTTTGATACAGTGGACCACACCATCCTGATTGACCGTCTCTGGTATGGGGTTGGTGCAGACAGCGGCGCTGACTTTAACATCGGGAGCCTGGGATCTCTCGCCGAGATCGCCAGTGGTGGAGCTCCATCCAGCGCGGCCTGTTGGCTTTGGAAGCCGCGGCCTCTGGTAAGGATGCGGCCGTTCCAGGCATCCCAAGCCGCTGAGAGGGTTCTCCCGATGCCGGAGCACCATCGTCTGGCGAGAAGGGCCTGGAACATTGGGCCACATAGAGGCGATCACAATAGGCCCGACAATGGGCGGACATGGGGATGGGGACTGGGAAATTTGTGCCTTCCCCCACAGTGGGAACCATTGTGGGGGGGATGTTTTTATGTTTAAATTTCTTTACTATTGTTATGTTTGTATTCTTTTTAATGTGCTGCAATGGCAACTTGAAATTCACTACACCAATTGGTGTATGTGACAATAAATTAACCTTTGAACCTTTATGTACCTTGAAATAGCCAATACAATGGCTTGAAATAAACTTCACCGAGTTCTTTGAATGTTGAATGATTCTAGCCTTCATTGGCTTGAAATGCTAACACATGAATCTGTCTTCCTACCTATTACATGCCAAGGATATTGTTATACTCAGGTGTCCATTACTTCAAATGTAATGGCAACTGCACCCATGGCAGTCCAGTGTTCAAGATCTCCACCAACTCCTTAGACTTCTGAAATGAAACTGCTCCAAGAAAAGTGCTTTTGGTTTGAAGGGAATAGCTTTTAAATTAAGTGTCATCCATCAGGAAATATGGAAATGCTGCAGCAGGCCATTGAGCAGCCAGTCGTGTCCCTCTCACAACTATATTTCCGCAATGGCCACAGCATCATAGTTTCAAGCACTGATCGGGCTCCAAGTTCATCTGCTTTCCCCACAATACTCCTTGCATTGAAATAAACACGACTCACCCCATCAGCATTACCATATCCTCTCACCTTTCTCTGCCTGCCCTTCCTTTGAGATTTACTGGTCCTAATCTCTATAATCCCATCGCTCCTTCCAATTTCTGACCTACTACTCTGGTTCCCATAACCCTGGAACTCTAGTTTAATCCGTCCTGTGTAACACTAGCAAACCACCCTGCACGGATATTGCCCTTCTAATTAATGTAAAGGTCTAGATTATTAATTGAATCCTATAACAATGAACAAACCATTGGCTTATCATGCCAATTCTCAAGCATTGTCTGCACTGGGTATCCTTTCAACAAATGGCTCTGCAGCTATACGCTGAAAAAAAACAACGTTCTCGATTCATCGTAGAACTTGCCGCGACATGTGTTTGAACAGGCTGTGATCAATTTGGTTACTGTGCACAGGAACACACAATAGCAGGAGGTGGTCACCAGGGCACTTTAGCCTATTATGCCCACCAACACCACATGCAGCATGATCATGGCCAATCTCCTGAAAGCCTCTCCTATCCCAATTCCACATAGCTTTCATTCCCAAATCTTTCAAAAGTCTACTTCCGAAGATAGGCACAAAATGCTGGAGTAACTCAGCAGAACAGGCAGCATCTCTGGATGAGTGATGTTTTGTGTCTCCACCCAAAATATCACCCATTCCATCTCTCCAGAGATGGTGCCTGTCCCACTGAGATACTCCAGCATTTTGTGTCGTTCTTCGGTTTAAACCAGCATCTGCAGCTCCTTCCTATACAAAAGTCTACTTCCACTTTATACACTTCCAGTGATCCACCTAGTACAACATTTTGAAAACTAACATACTAAAAGACTAGACTAGAGGAAGAAAAGTCTTTAAAAATCATTCCACTGTCAAATTTATTTCTCAAAAATAAATACTAAAGGGCCTGTCCCATGGCGATTTCTTTCGGCGACTGCGGCATCATTGACTGACGTATCATGTCACTGAAAATTACGCGGCGGTGACGCGGCGTGATAAAGTATCACGCGGCGTGATGACGTATAACGCGCGGTGTGTTTTCAATTGTCGCAACTACTTTATTGTCGCTGCTGGATTTTGAAATGTTCAAAATCTTTTGCCGACACTGGTATGACGCCGGAAAAATCAGCAAGTGGGACAGGCCCTTTAGTCCAAATTTATTGGCATTTTACAATGTGATTCTTGGCTCTGAAAAAGATAAATACTTCATGGTTTCCTTATTAATTGAAAAAAAAAGACAAAACATGTTTCAGCTTCAAATTGGCCGAAAACTTCAATAGTATGACATTATTTATGCATCACCCAATTGAAATGCAGCATAAAATCAATTGCCAGCCACCAAATCTGGATAAATCCAATATAGCTAATTACTACCCAATCAAGCTACTTTCAGTCAGCGTCAAGATGATGGAAGGTGTCACCAGCGACTGATTCCCTAATAAATTATTGGGGATAGGATTTTGCATGGATCATTCAACTCCGGATCTCAGAGTATTTGTCCAGATATGTGTTGAAACTAACTGTCTTTGATGTGAAGGTAGTATTTTTCCAAGTGAAGCCATCAATGAGCCTTTGTAACCACCAGATAAATCAATGGGCCTCCATAGGAGAGCAATTGAATAGTTAATGATATACCTTACACAAAGATAGATATGGTTTAGTTTAGTTTAGAGATACAGCACGGAAACATGCCCTTCAGCCCACTGAGTCGGCGCCGACCAGCAATTCCCGCACATTAACACTATCCTACACACTATAGGGTCAATTTTTAAGTGATACCAAGCCGATTAGCCTGCAAACCTGTATGTCTTTGGAGCATGGGAGGAAACCGGAGCTTCCTGGAGAAAACCCACACAGGTCATGGCGAGAACGTACAAACAAGCACCCATAGTCAGGATCGATCCCGGGTCTCTAGCACAACAAGGCAGCAACTCTACCACTGTGCCACCATGCCACCCATCGAAGTTCAAACATTTATACTGCATGACATTACCTCAAGAGTTTTTCAGGGCAATAGTTTGGCCTCAGCCAACGTCAGCTGAATTTATCAATGATTACTGATCCACCATAAGGTCAGGAGATGGGATGGTCTTTAATTATAGCTCAAATTTCGATTCTATTTGCAGCTCTTGAGAACACAATACTCATAGCAAAATTTCACTATGTGCAGGCACAGATTGAGAATTGGCAACTGAAATTCACCCACATATGTGCCAGACTAGAACCTAGAATCATCGAGTTAAACAGTCTCTTTAGCCCAACTCATCCATGCAGACCAATTGCTTACCTGGGCTCATTTCATTTGCCCATGTTTGGCTCATCCATCCATCCATCCATCTATCTATATCTATACTAATACTAAAACTCTCATCTTGACCACTTCCAGTCTGCGTTGTTTATAAATTTGCGCAAAAACGGTACCTTAAATCGCTAGGATTTTTCCCCACCTTATTCACCGTTCTCCTCTGCTCCAAGCGCACCAAATGTTGTTCCGATCGGTGGAATATTACAAAAGTTATGAAGATTTAATAAACCGTGAGATGAGCAGATTGGACTTCTCGCCTGTCATCACCATGAAGGTAATGCCCCTTCTGGCACCCGCTGTCCGGCAGGGAGAATAAAGCTGAAGCGGACTGCGAGCGAGGGGCTGCGCTCTGCGAGCGAGGGGCCGTGACCACGACGACCCGTGTGCCGATCTGTGCAGCCAGGGACGAGAGCTGGTGAGTCTGGAGCCGCTGAGTGCGGTCGGAGCCAGGGCCGAGAACCACTGAGACTACACCCCCCCCTCCACCAACCCCTCCACCCCACAAGACCCTCTCCCACACCACCACTCCCACACCACCACCCCTCCCACACACCCCCCCACACACCTCCCCCCACCACACAAACCCCACCCCTCCGAGTGAGTGAACTGCGAGCCCAAGAATCCATTTGGCCCATATTCGGTCCATACTAGACCTGGTGAGTGGTGGAATATAGGAATTGTTGGAGAGGTGGAATATTGCATTGGGGGACCAGACTTCCCATGTGAGAATGGGACCCAACGGATCCCACTTAGTCTATATCCATCTAAATCTTTCCTATCCACATAGCTGTACAAGTATCACTTTAATGTTATAATGTTATCTGTCACTACCAATTTCTCTGGTCGTTCAGTCCATATGAAAAAGTTACCTCTCAAATTCCCTTCAAATCTTCCCCCTCTTACCTTAAAGCTATGCCATCTAGCTTTAGATTCTACTATACTTGGAAAAAGACTTTCACCATCCACCTTATCCATGCTTCATGTGGTTTTGTACACATCTTAGAGTCAAAGTCATGTCCATGCGGACCAACTTGAAATTCTGGACGTCCCCTTTGCCTGCATTTGCCGCAAATCCCTCTAAGCACTTTCTATCCAAATGTATTTGGCAGGCATAATTGGATGTGTGTCTATTGCTTTCTCTGGTATCTCAATCCAGACACAAACTCTTGATCAAGTAGGACGGTTGTCAAAAGTCCCATTTAAATCTGTCCTCTAGTTTTAGAATTTTCTACTTTGGGAAAAAGACTGAGCGTTCACATTATCCACACCCCTCATGATTTTGTACACATCAATAAGACCACCCCTCAGCTCCCATGCTCCAAAGGAAGAAGTTCCAGACTATCCAGCCTCACTTTTAACACAAGCCCACAAGTTCAGGTTAGATCCTGGCAAATATCTTCTGCTGCTTTTCTAACACAATAATATCCTTCCTATAACTGGGCTGATCAGAACTGCATACAGTACTTCCAAGAGCTGCCTCACCAACAAGCTCTGCAGCTGTATCACGACATCTTATCTTGGCTACGCTTCTTCCCACCCTGTTTCCTGCAAAGACTCTATCCCCTCCTCCCAATTCCTCCGTTTATGCCGCATCTGCGCCAAAGATGAGGTGTTCCATACCAGATCATCTGTGATGCCCGCATTCTTTAGGGAACAGAGATTCCCTTCTCCCATCATAGATGAGGCCCTCACTCGTGTCTCCTCTGTATGCAACTCCACCCTTGCTCCCTCTCCCCTAGTCGCCACAGAGACAGTCCCCCTTTCACCCCATCAGCCATCACAGACAACACATAATCCTCCGAAATCTTTGCCACCTACAACAGGATCCCAACATTAGTCACATCTTCCTATCTCAACCCCTTTTGCACCTTCCGCAGAGACCGTTCCCTCCGCAACTCCCTGATTAACTCATCCCTTCCCACCCAAACCACCTTCTCCACAGGCACCTTCACCTGCAACCGCAGAAGATGCAACACCTGTCCTATACCTCCCTCCACGCTGTTCAGGGACCATGACAGTCCTTTCAGGTTAGGCAGAGGTTCACTTGCATCTCCTCCAACCTCATCTACTGTATCCGTTGTTTAAGATGTGGACTCTTATACATCAGCAAGACCAATCGCAGGCTGGGCAATCGTTTTGCTGAACATCTTTGTTCAGTCCTCCTGAATCTACCGGATCTCCCGGGTGCTAAACACTATAATTCGCCCTCCCATTCCCACAAAGATCTTTCTGTCCTAGGTCTCCTCCATTGTCAGAGTGAGGCTAAATGCAAATTGGAGGAACAGCATCTCATATTTTGTTTGGGCAGCTTACAGCCCAGTGTTATGAGTATTGATTTCTCTAACTTCAAGTAACCCAGCCATGATCATATTGAATGGCTATGCAGGCTCGAAGGGCCGAATGGCCTACTCCTGCACCTATTTTCTATCTTTCTATTCCCCCTCTCTCTATCCCTCCCCCACCCAAGTCGCACTAACTTCTCATTTTCACCCAACAAACACCTAACAATGTTACGTTTTTGCATATATTTCATTCATGGTTCTTTATCCCTCTACATCGTCTATATCTCCATGACTCCACCTGTCAGATGACCTGATGTCCACAACCAATACCACAGCACTGGTCAAGAGAGCCCAGCAGCGACTACACCCTCTCCGAAGACTACGTAAAGCAGGTCTCCCCACTACACATCTACGAACTTTTTATAGGGGGACAATTGAGAGCACATTAACCAACGGCATCACTTCCTGGTTCGGGAGCTGCAAGGCGTACGAACGGCACCAACTTGACAGGATTGTGAAGACCGCCAGCAGGATTATTGGTGCTCCACTCCCTTTCTTGCTGGACATATACAGGAAGAGATGTATCAACAGAGCCATCTCCATCATCAAAGACCCCTACCACCCATCGCATCACATATTCTCCATCCTGCCATCTGGGAAGAGGTACAGGAGCATTAGCTGCAAAACCAGCAGGATGCTCCTCAGCTTCTTCCCGCAGGCTATAAGATTGATAAACGGACTTTGCCCCCTGCCAAAGTATCGCGCACCAACCACCAACCTGGACAGAGCCACTGTCGTGCCGCTGCCGATCGGAACGCCTGTTGATGTTTAGTTGAGAGTAGTGTTAAACTTGTTCATGATATATGTATTTTTATTTCTATTTATTTTTTACTGCACACTGAATGGACACTGGTTTGAGTAATGTTTTTTTGTTTCCTCTGGGTATGCGAGTACTCAGGAAAATAACAATAAAGATATACAATACAATACAATACAATATCTCTCGTTTCCCTTATCCATAACCAGTCTGAAGAAAGGTCTCAACCCGAAATGTCACCCATTCCTTCTCTCCAGAGATGCTGCCTATCCTGCTGAGTTACTCCAGCTGTATGTCAATCATGATATCCTAACTTTCGTCCTCAATCCCCTTTCCAATAAAAGGTAAACATGCTAAAGGCCTTCAATACCCTGTCGATCTGAATCTGTAGGGATGTCCAAAACTGGAAGGCGTATGTTTAAGTGAGCCATGTACCAATCCCCTTCAGATCCCTGATCCACAACATTCTCCAGGGTTCTACCATTTACCCTGCAGGTCCAGCCTCAGTTTTTAATTCCTGGGATGGCGGGACTGTCATATGCTGAGAGTATGGAGCAGCTGGGCTTGTACACTCTGGAGTTTAGAAGGATGAGAGGCACTCTCATTGAAACATATAAGATGTTTAAGGGTTTGGACACGCTAGAGACAGGAAACATGTACCCGATGTTGGGGGAGTCCAGAACCAGGGGCCACAGTTTAAGAATAAGGAGTAAGCCATTTAGAACGAAGATGAGGAAATACTTTTTCTCACAGAGAGTGGTGAGTCTGTGGAATTCTCTGCCTTAGGTGGAGGCAGGTTCTCTGGATGCTTTCAAGAGAGTTCTAGATAGGGCTAGATATTGGGAGAAGGCAGGAACGGGGTACTGATTGGGGATGATCAGCCATGATCACATTGAATGGCGGTGCTGGATCGAAGGGCCGAATGGCCAACTCCTGCACCTATTGTCTATTGTTTAAAGGGCAACACCTCACAATTGTTAGCGTTAACTTCCATTTGCAATTCCTAGGCCCACTTTCCCAACTGATCTAGATCCTGTTGTTAACTTGGACATCCTTCCTCACTGTTTACTATATCACCAACTTTGGTGTCAGCAGCAAATTTATCAACAATGCTGTTTGTATCATCATCCAAATGATCCAAAGTGGCGCAGCGGTAGAGTTGCTGTCTTAGAGCGCAAGGAGACCCTGTTTTGATCCAGACTACAGGTGCTATCTCTATGGAGCTTGTATGTTTTCCAGTGACCACGTGGGTTTTCCATGGGTGCTCCAATTTCCTCCCACATTCCAAAGATGTAGAGGTTTGTAGGTTAATTGAATTGGCAACATTGTAAATTGTCCCTAGTGTGTAGGATAGTGTTAGGGTGTGGGGATTGTTGGTCGGCGACGTCTCAGTGGGCTGAAGGGCATGTCTATGCGCTGTATCACTAAACTAAATTAAATTAAACTAAATAGTTAACTATTAAAATTTTCAATGAAAGATTTTAGGAGTACCATTTTAAACATAAGATAAAATGGACTTTATCTTGCACTAAACATTATTCATGTTATTCCCTTTACATTGCATCTATACACTGTGGATTGCACAATTATAATAATGGATTGTCTTTTACTGACTGATCAGCACACAACAAAAGCTTTTCACTGTACCTCCGTGCACGTGACATAATACTCAACTCAAAATAAACAGAACATGAAGTATGTCTCAAATAGTTTTTTAAAAAAACACATCATCTTTTTGCTACAGCCATATAATTCTTCTTTCTCAATAGGTTTGCAGATTCTGTGCTCAGTATAGCCAGTCACAGCATCCAAGAGCAGAATGCTCAGTAAATGCTGAGGAACTACAGCAAGGTCTTGCTCTGTTGTTCTCTGTGGAAATTCAAACAGTGAAGTGCAGTTGGAAAATTACCTGCAGGATGAAGCCAGCAGGTTTGGGAACTGCATTTTCACAGGTGTCCCAAAACCTGTCAGCACATTGTGAAATGCCATCTGTTCCATGCAGAACAGCTAACATTTCCCATCAAAACCCTGGCCATGTTTTCCAAGGGGAAAGAACAGTGTAGAGGTGACTCTCTTGTGAAAAAAGAGAGGCATTTTGTAAGTCGCACATTAAGCTCTACAGTGATAAATATTTGCTATGTAGGAAAGAACGATACAAGGCTGATGTAGGTCGACGGCATCTAAAGACAGATCGGACATTACCTCACTGTACATTTGCTCGTGGCATGATAATATTTAGAAAAGGTAACATTTTCAAGTACCGGTATTCTAATTGAAGTGTGCACCCTCGACCCGAGAAATGTCAGAAGCCTTCAATGCAGATTTGTTCAGTCTTGAAAAACTGAGAGATGGAACTATTTATTAATGGAATACAGATACATAAAACTAGATTTACAAAAGATAATTTGTTCAATAGCAGAATGGAATGAGTGCACTTTGAAACTGAATAGACAGTTAGAAACATTTGCATACTGTGCCCAATCAATATGGTGCATGGCTTTGAATAAATTGAGGTCAATTTTCTTGGCAAGTCTCATCGGTATACATTTCATCTAGTTTAGACAGAGGATGGAAACAGGCCCTTCAGCCCATTGTGCCCACATTGACTATTGATCACCTGTTCACACTAATTATACCTGGCTTCTTGTGGCAGACTGAAAGGCAAAACATCCAGTGAGAACTCTGGTAAATTAAAAAAATTCTGTGAAACATGAATGCATAAATGCAAATATGACAGTATGCTATAGTTTAGTTTAGTTCATAAGGCCAGAATTAGGCCATTCGGTCCATCCCCCACCATTCAATCATGGCTGATCTCTTCTTCCCTCTCAACCCCATTCTCCTGCTTTCTCCCCATAACCCCTCTGGAAATTAAATACCAATATTGTTCCATTAATATTTGAACGTCAAAACGTCTTCTGAACAATCTACTTAAAAACATTCTAGGACAGCTGGACATCAAAGGCACTACGTTAAAATAACATTTTTTAACTGAAAAACCTCTGCCTTAGAAATGTTTCATTGAATAAAAACTAAATAATATGCATCACCAACAGCACAGCCCCTATGACAAAAATGATCATCACCGACAGTATGAAATACTGAATTTGTCACAATAAGGCATCTCATAAATGGCTTTCCCTACCTTCTCAGTAAATTTGACTCAATGTTTTGTAACTTAACATATTTCTCACACTGTGTTCCATGTCCATATAGTAAATTGTATGGTTGAATTAACTTGTCAGTCAGTGAAGGAAGGAGAGTCAGCATTAAATATCTGTGCTGTGTAGTCATAAACGTGTGTGATGGAAGGTCGCAGAAATTGTCTGAGATTAAATCACAGAAGAAAAATTCCCTACTTCCAGATAACAGCATACCATCATAAACTAATTATAGATACATCATAACTCGACAAGTTATATTATATAGATCTAACAAAATGGAATGCACCGCAAAAGCAAACTGGCCGGAATCGTCTGGCAAAAGCATGTAGACATTTTAAAACATTTTCTTCCCCAATTAACATTAAAAAACACAGATTCTATCAATATGAATAATTTTCACAAAATCTACATCACCATCAGGTGGGTGACTTTGGAGAATATCAAGATCAAGTTTTAACTTAATCCGTTAAGATTCCCAAATAAATTATGCTTCCATAATAGTCCCCTTGACAGCTTGTCTATTTATGTTTAATTCATTACTCGATTGCCTGGTGCTTCTCATGAAACTAGTCCTGGTGTTTTCTGGTAGAAAAAAGTATTTTCACAGATGGCAATTATGGAGGGCCACTAAACATTCCAGGTATTTACAATTGGTTGGGAACAATTAATCTATTCACAGATCCTCAAAAAATATCTTGACAACACAATGCTTCATATTCCTTGGGGCTTAGAGTAGGCAGCTTCATTGGCCTGGTTGCGGTACTAACAGTAGTTCTCAATGACCTGGAATTAGTTGTGTTTTTCTGCATGAGATTTAATTTGGCCAGTTTTGCCAAATTGTCAACTGAGACGTGGACCAAGGTATCAACAATTAGGTCTTACCCGGCAGTCAACTGAAAATGTCCTAGATCTGGCCAAACTTCCTAGATCTGGCCAAACTGTATTGAACATATTTTGAAAAAGCAAAAAAAAAAAAAAAAAATAGAAACTAGAAACTAGAGATCCGAAAAGTAGAAAATGCAAAATATTCAGCAGGTCATGATGCATTTGTAGAGAGTGAAGCATTGCAGCACAGTGACCTGTACATTAAAACAAACTTTGTGAGATTTATTTCCTCACAGTTGGAGAACAAGAGAAGGCAGAGGATGGTGGTGGCCCCTTAATGCTCCACATTCTGCGCATGACAATTGCTCTCTTCTTCATGCAACAGAATACCACCCCAGACCACAGGTTGAAAAGGCCCATGACATTTTAAAAACAAGGCCTCATGAGCAGATGTTAACTCTACCGAAATTCTTAAATATGACAGAGGGGATCTTAGACACAAATTTAATCTCATATCCCACATCTTGAAAGTAGAAGAAATGCCAGGAAACATTGGTAAACCAGAATGGTGGCAATCTTCAAGTAGGAATGGAAGTAAGAATACAAATCTTGTACTCTTTTTATTATTTCATTGATTGAAACTTACCAAATATCTTCTTCGAATCGCCATGCCATCCATATTCCATAGTATACCCTAAAATCCATGGCCGCCCCCATTGCTGGGCTTGAAGTCTGTTGCAATCCTAATGCGCAAGCTCATCATCATTGCTAATTATGATGAAAAGTTAATCTATCGAGGACATTTTGCTTCACCACAAATTATGGTGTCCAGCCTAACTATTTTGGTGTTCGCTATTGCAAATGCATTGTTGATTCTGATACACGAGTCATGAATATTTTTCTATTATAAAGTCAGCTGCAAAGACCAGTTTGGAATTCCTGCAAGCAATCATGCTTCATCAAGTTAAAGACCCAACTAAAAATAAATGCTTCGGATTTGCTTTTCTTTGAGGAATTGCAGTTAGGATATTCACCGGTAAGAACCATAGCAAAGTGTTCCTGAATGGAAAGACTTTCCTCTCCCATTTCACTGATGTAGAAAGCTCCAAGGAAACCAACAGTCTAAGAGATTACGGACAAAAGGTCCAAGGCTGATCAGTACAATGCAGGTTGGACTGAGAACTATTTAAGCAAGTACTTCAAACTATTGAGCAGCTTCAGAATAAGGTATTAGCCTTTTTAAGTTTGAGAGACAACATTCCTTCTCATCTCAAAAGCTTTAGAATACTTTATCCCTCTGAGCTTTGGCAGTGGAGTTGTTTAATACATTAATAACAGAGAACACCAAATGAGGGAATCAAGAGGAATGAGGAGAGTGGAGACAAGTCACTAATGAGGCCTGGATCAGAGATGTGTGAGTGACAGCGCAGGCTTGAGGGCCCAATGGCCGGTTCTCACGGTGCGACCTGACGCAAGATGTCACCAGAGTGAAGTGGTCGTGGTCCAGCACGAGTTCCGCACGATATAACGGGGGGTAGATAAAGAGTTCCCACGGTACTCGGCAATTCTGTCATTTGTGCGAGTGACTTGTCCGTCTCCCGATCTTTCCCGTTAATCGTGAATGAACATCGTGGACTGTAGTGTAGTTAATCACGTGGCACAAATGATGTCACTTTTTTTCACACACTATATAAATATCCTCCGTTCGTAGAATTGGCTCATTTGCAGACATGCCTATACAAAGTTGGTTCGAGTACAGGCTGGTTGTTATTTTCATTGACGCGCTGTATGCATTAGCGCAACATGTGCATCAAAAACGCTTGCGTGAAGGCAGAAGGGTGAGATTAATTAAAAAGAGAATTAAGAGGAAGTCTCACTGGGTTAAGCCCATGTTTCAACGGAGACCTCAATTTGGACAATATGAGCAACTGCTTAAAGTGCTGTGCGAAGAGGATAAAAGTGCATTCAAAAACTTTGTCAGAATTTCACCCGAGCTTTCTAATGAGTTAAAGAATAATTTGGGACCTCTGCTGAAGAAGACTGACACTGTAATGAGAAAGGCACTGGAACCAGGGTTGCGCATAGCAATCACCCTCCTTTTTTACTCACCTTATGTCCCCTCTGTCAAGCTTCCGGGTTTACCGTTCGCAGGAGTTCCCACGGTACCCGCAAGAGTCATTATGGATATCGCACGGATATCGCACTGGCATCTGCGTTCATACAATGTTGCAACGCTCACCAAAAAGTGCTCAAGTCACTCTTGGAGAAATTCAAAAATGTTTGAATTTTCTCCCGACCTTACAAAGTTACACGACTACCTGCCGTTAGCGCCACGGAGGTCCTCGGTGGTCCACGAATGCCTTACTGTTATCGCAGGAGGTTCCCACGATGTTAAACTCTTGTTACGTCTTGCGTCAGGTCGCACCGTGAGAAAGCCCTTTAACTGCTGACTTTATTCCTTGGTGGCTGAAAGGCCTTTGCAAGTGAAAACCTCAGAAGGAATGTCCACATATGACATTATGCACAACCCCGTACATGAGTTAGTCACCAGATGCCCAAAGAACGCAAAAGAAAATTGAAGACCTTGTACAACTCAATGCACATCCATGATTTTCATTGCCTTTTATCTTGCAATGGTATTGAAATGAAAAAAACGAAATGCTATGTGAACAAAATTTCTCAAAGGAACTGAAACAGAATATAGATTTTATCCTATTTTGCTTTTGAAGATTCTGAAAATCCGACATTAGCTTCCAAAAATAAATGCTATAAATATGTCATAAGCAATAAAGGAATCCTGGAAAGTAATTAAGGCAATAAATGGTTGAACTGATGTTCTGTCCTTAATGTTGACGGATGCAAATTTAGTCTTGATATGATAAAGCCATTTTCCAACTCCCAATAAAACTAGGAATAATGAGAAAAGGTTTGTTTTGCACACTTACTCATTCTGAAAGGTCAAGATATTAAACCGTTTGCACTAGATGCCGAGCAAGATACGAGGTGCAAATCCAATTATAAGAGAACAGTCAAAGACAATCCATTGAAGAGAAAATATTAAGTGCTTCCACTCCATAAAATCACAAGCTTTTTCGATAGGCGATGATGTTAATGCACATGATTCGTTCCACTTGGTTGCAGTTCTGATCCATATCATCAGCATTTGACAGAATTTCCAAAACAAAATGTATCTTTACTAAATAACGAGGGAATAAGCGAGCCTTGTACTGCTGCTTGCAAAGAAGCAGGGAGGTAACCGTTTTATTAGACATCAGATAACTATCTTTTCTGCAATATTGTATTTGCAAACACTATTATTCAATCTCAATTTCATGCTAAAAGTCATGAAGTGTTTCGTCTTCAGAAAATCTCATTTGAGAAACATTTATATTCTCTTGTACCCTTAGTATCTTTTCATTAATCAGTATAATTTTCTCTAGTTCCCTCAATTGAGCTCACTCAGCTTGTTTTGTATAAAGTAATCGAAGGACTGAAAACATTTAAACTAAACACGAGATGGCAGATAAAAACATTCATTCTCTATACACTGATACAGGGATACATCATATAATAGCTTTTTTCGACATCAGTAGGGTGCTACTTACAATTTTTTTAAATTTAATTTAAAATGTTATCATCTTTTCTATCTCCTGCCCAATGATAACAGTGAGAAGACACAGCACTGTGGAGCAGCGGTTGAGTTGCTGCCTTACAGCGCCAGAGACCCAAATTCGATTCTTATTGCAGGTGCTGCCCGTACGGAGTTTGTATGTTCTCCGTGACCTGCATGGGTTTTCTCCAGCTGCTCTGGTTTCCTTCCTCACTCCAAAGACGTACAGGTTTGCAGGTTATTTGGCTTCCATAAAATTGTAAATTGTCCCTAGTGTGTGTTGGATAGTGTAAGTGTACAGGGATTGTTGGTCGTCACGGGCTCAGTGGGCCAAAGGGCCTGCTTCTGTGCTGTATCACTAAACTAATCTATAAATGTCTATTGTATGCTTTTCACTGTTGTGAACGCTAGTTGTACTTTTAAGCTTGCAGTGCTGATACAATGCCAACCTATTTCTGATCAACCAATATCAAGACAAGTTTGTAGCCATATGCACAAGCACATTGAGTTACATGAAGTTACTGATCCAATGAGAATTGAGCTTGCAACAGCATCACAGTCACAGACTCAAGCAACAGACACACAGAAATTATACATAAATTATGCAAATTCTGCAAGATAATAAAAAGAGAAATGACTGCAGAAAGCAAGACGTTAGGGCAAAACAATTTGAAAAAAACCAGTACATGCTGTTGCAGGAAAAATGTCTGTAGTATACTCGGGTAGAATTAGGGCAATGCAGGTTGATTCAAGAACCTCATAATTCTAGAAAAGCAGCTCTTCCTGAACCTGGTGGTGCGACACATCATGCTTCTGTACCTCCTGCCCAATGTTAGCAATGAGAAAAGAAAATGACAGAGGATAGTTGGAATCCTTGATGATAGATGCCACCTTTTCAGGCAGCGGCTCATATAGAGGCTTACCATAGTGGAAAGTGCAATGCCCATGATGGACCACAAGTACAACACTTTCTACAGGCTCTTGCTTTCTTGAGCATTGGAATTGGCGTACTGGTCATGCCAATTCAGAATTAAACTTTGTTGACTCCTAAGGAGGTAGATCCTTTTATAAAAACCAAAACAGCACATAATATTCCCAGTAAGGTCTCACCAAAACTCTTTGAATCTCAGCATGACTTCCTGACTTTGTACACTGATTCCACTGCGATAAAGAACAATGTGGGATTTTAATTTATAATTGCTTGCCAGACTTGCATTGTTTACTCAGTGGGACAGGCAGCATCTCTGGAGAGAAGGAATCTCATAGGGTCTCGAACCAAAACGTTATCCATTCTTTCTCCCCAGGGATGCGGTCTGTCCCGCTGAGTTACTCCAGCTTTTTTTGTCTATCTTCCGTTTAAACCAGCATCTTCAGTTCCTTCCTGCACATTGCATTGTTTACTATTTGATGGACACCAAGGAACATGGGTTATGGAGATCATATGTGAAGGTGGATCATATGTGGATGTATGGGACCAACCACAATCTTGCTGAATGTCACTTCAGATTCAAAGATCCATGAAGGCCCACTCTGCTTCCTGTTTTTATAACAGCCACTACAAAATCTGTTTTGTCCACCAACATTTGACAGTTTCTCATGAATTATATCAGTAATTTACTTATTCTTCTACCTCATATTTCTCAAATTATACTCCATCAACCACCCTCATGCTCACTAATTAAACCGAGTGAACAAGAGAGCAGCTTAAATGAGTAGCTGAAGACCCTGTATATTTTCCTACTGTGCTACATGATTAAACAAATCATTCCTTTAATGACAGCATAATGCCTCAGAGCATTTGGTGACATGTTGAATCTCTTCAAACTTCTAAGTGGTAGACCACTTTTCAAGTTATATACTTTCTCACCCGAAATCAAATTGTCTGTGGGTTGGCAAGGAGATCATTTGATTAATGTTGTATCATATAACCCAAGGATATTAAATATAGAATATCAAATAGAATTGAAATGCTAGTGTAAGTATGCAGATTTAATATCTTTAAACTACTTCGTACTTTAATATATTCAAAGTGTGACAATTTTGTATGCAATTGGATTGATTTGTTGTTTTCAAAAGAGGAGTCAGCTTTAATAAGTCTATCCCCATTAATTCAGTAACTGGTTCTTAGTAACTCCTTATCTTGTAACCATTGACTTAAGTGTTCAGTGTTGCCGATTGTGTGGATAGAATGTCTTTTGATCTCTTTTTTTTTGTGTAAAACTGACTTACTTGCAGGTGGCATCTCCCAAGCAGGTCAGACTCACGTTCCCGAATTAGAATATCACCATAGCACAAGCAACCGCACAACCCCACAACCCAATGCAACAAAATTAAAAAATTTCAACAATTCAATTATTATCCATTGATGCTAATATCTGAAAATGCCACAGTCCAATACCAAAAAGCATTAAAACAACTGCTATGCATTATTCATGAATTTGGCGAGGCCAGGAAATTTATTCAGGAATGCAACTTGCAGATTTTCTCTCATCTGTGGATATCTAATAATCCTTACATCTGAATATAGACGTCTTTTATTAATACTTTGAGCTTCAAATATAATAGCTTTTCATAGTTGGGATTATCATGATCTATGAAAAATACTCAAGCACTTGTAAACTCACAGCATATAATGTAAGAGGCTCAAATGCTGGAAATCTGGCCTGGTGTGTGACATGTACAAGTTTCATGGAGGATAATTAAGATTTTGAACTGTTAGTTTATCACAGCATTATGAAATGACAGCAAATAGAAAGACTATTTGGTGTACCCTATCAGTGCCAACTCGAATCAAAATCCCACCTTTGTGCCCTTTCACCACAGTCAGAGTCAGAGAGCATGGAAACAGGCCCTATGGCTCAATCTGCTCACGCCAACCAACATAACCCATCTACACTAGTCCCACCTGTCTATGTCTGGCCCATATCCCTCTAAACCCACCTATCCATGTACCTGTCTAAATGTTGCAATTGTGCCTGCCTCAACTACCTCATCCAGTCACCCCCCCCCCCCCCCCCCGACCGTAAATCCTCTGGTTCTTGATTCCCCTACTCTAGGCAAAAGTCTCTGTGCATTTACTCTATGTATTCATCTCAATTACTTTATATGCCTCTATAAGATCACCGCATCCTCCTGCGCCCCAAGGAATAAAGTCCAAGTCTGCTCAACTGCTCTGGCCCTTTAAACTTTGCAACACCCTCATGAATCTACTCTGCACTTTTTCCAGTTTAACAACATATTTCCAAAAACAGGGTGACCAAAACTGAACACAATGCTGGGGGGCGGGACTTGTCAGTGATTTGTCCAGACACCCGCGTCCATCATATCACTGGCCGGGGGAGATGGGAGCTAATTTTCCCACACAAGACCGCCTGGGGCTGGAGGGTGACTGGGCGCTCGGAACCCTAGCACCAAGGTGTAAGCGGCCGAAGGAGCGCATCCCTCGGGACAGCCGAGGGATGCGCTCCTGCGGCTTCAGCACTGTCTGGCCATGGCCGCCCTCTGCCTCGTCTCCCCCATGCGGCCGCATTGTGATAGGCTGTGGGTCGGCAGCGCACACGCACACACACACACACATCCTATCCACCTGTGACACCACATTCAAGAAACTATGTACCTTCATTCCTAGATCCCTTTGCTCTACAACTACACAGAGCCCTGTCATTCACAGTGTATATCCTGCTCTGGTTAGACTTCCCAAAATGCAACACCTCATACTTCATTCTGTATTAAACTATATAAACCATTCCTCAGCCCACCTGTCCAAGCGATCAAGATCCTGTCCTGGTTTTGGACAACCATCTTCACTATCTACAATACCATCTACAATAGTGTTATCTGCAAACTTACTATTCATGCCTTGTGCATTCTCATCCGAATCATTGATATAGATGACAAACAGCAATGGGCTAAGCACCAAAGCCGGAGGCACACCATCAGTCACAGGCCTCCATTCTGAAAAACAATCTTCCACATCACCCTCTACTTCCATCCATTAAGCAATTTTTTAAAATCCAGTCAGCTAGCTGGCTCGAACTGACTGAGCTACTCCAACACTATTTTATCAAGATTCCAACATCTGCTGTTCCTTATGTCACAATTAAAAAGGTTTTCTGTTATAGGCAATACAGCTCATGTCTCTCCGTGTAACTGAAATCCATGGTATTATTCTAGCAAATAGTACCAGCTACTGCACATCCATGAAACCTGTAATTTGTTCAGGTTTTTAACTCAGTAATTTGCAATGAATATATACAGAGATGGTATCAAGACACGCTCATGAAAAATTGAGAATAAACCCATTTTTGATTAATTTGCAATGATATTAATTCTAGGAAAAAGTGATAATGTCACATTATATGGATTCTAATGATATTGTATTTATTTATCAAAGCACGTTTACAGAGAAATACTACTGATTGAAACCAATTCAATTTGCCAAATTCAACACAATTAGCAATTGGACATAACTATCTTCCAAGTCTCGTGACAAGAACACATTCATATTCATTAATTTCCTAGTCTAAAAACACAATCTAATGAAGCCTTCCATTGGCATAATATTCCCTTTCACTTTGTGTGGTGCTTTGCAGTTGGATATGAAGATTTTAATGTGCTTTAGATGCACTACATTGTGTTTTTGATCTCCTTCCTGGAATTGATACAAAGTCTTGCTCTGTTGGAATGTATTACAGTGATACAGCTTTCGATTCTTTAACACTGGAAATTAAATTTATTATCAGGTTTCCTTGATAAAAACTCCTAATAAACCTTGCACATTAAATTTAGCCTTGATGGTTAAAATTTTATGAAGCATACAACCTATATGGGGCATATCTCTCTAAACTTTCCTATCCATGTACTTGTCTAAATGTTTTTTAAAAACTGCTTTAACTACCTCCTCTGGCAGTTCATTCCATACACTCACTACCCTTTATCTGAAAAAGTTACCCCTCAGGATTCTATCTTTCTCACCACACCTTAAACCTATGCCCTCTGGTTCTCGATTCCCCTACTCTGGGCAATACGCTATGCACATACCCGATTTATTCCTCTCATGATTTTGTACACTCTATAAGATCACCCCTCATCCTTCTGTGCTCCTAGCCTGCTCAACCTCTTCCTATAGCTCATGCCCTGGCAACATCCTTACAAATCTTTTCTGCACCCTTTCCACCTTGACGACATCTTTCCTATAACATGGTGCACAGAACTGAACACAATACTCAAAATATGGCCTCACTAACGTCTTATATAATTACAGCATGAATTCCCAACTTCTTTACTCAATACATGGAGACATTTCAGCATATGCAGTTATCTATCTTATATAAAAGATATATCTTAGCAATATATCTTATATATTACTAAACCTCTTAAACTTAACTTAAACTCTAAACTTAAATTTTGTGAGTGTGCATGTGTGGGTGTCTGTGATTCATGCCCTGAATTACACTAAAACGGTACAGGATAGCGCTACATTTATTGGACCACCTTACTCATCATTGTCCTGTGGTGTGGTGTATCAAAGTTTTGTTCAGATTTATGTTATATTTTACAAATTATTCACATTTTCGACTTTACAAAACCCCACTTTGAGAAAAATTACAAATTTGCAGTGGCAGTTACAGCTATGATGTCACAATGGGATCTCATTTACATAAACTGCCCGGCAGCAGTGGTCCACTGTTGCAATGTTAACAAAGACATGACTGCCAGTACAATGAGATATTTATTACAGTGTTGTAAGGAGAGAGAGGGAGTGGGGGAGGGGACAAGGAGAGGATTGTTGTTTAATGTTATTTAAACAGATAGAGGGAGAGGAGGGCAGTAGGGAAGGGAGAGGGGTTATGGATGGAGGGAGGGGAGTGACTGAGGGTAGGGGAAAGGAGAGGATGAGATGGGAAAGAAGAGGGAGGGTGAAGAGGTGGGGGAAGGAATGCTGGGAGATGAGGAGAAATGAGCCATGCCTGCGCAGTTGGGGGCTATGGGTGAATGGTGGAATATTGTGTTGGGGGACCAGCCCTCCTGTGGGGGCTATGGGCGAGTGGTGGAATATTGCATTGGGGGAATGGGTTGCATTGGGGGACCAGGCCTCCCAAGTGACAGGGACCCAATGGGTCCCACTTGGTCTAGTTTCCTAATAAAATTACAGATTCTTCATTCTAATTGTTATAATCCCAAATCATTTGGAAGGACGTTTGAAACACCACTATAATGATTCAGTATTAAAAAATCTGATACATAATTTTAATGTAAAGATAATACCATGAACCAAAATTCTAATTTTTATATTCAGATTAAATAGGGACAACGTAGTAAGTTAATTAAGTAATAGCACTTTAAGGCACACAGCACAGCAGACATTCAAGGCAAGGCATAAATTGCCAGTTATTGCAAGCAAAAGGCAAGATGGAAAATTAGCTATGCCACGAGAAAATGAAGTAAATGCAGAAGATAACTGCCTGGTCGGACGAGTGTCACCAGTAATTCAACTAGACACTTTCACCCATCTCTATTTTATCCATTTCGTACTACTTCAATTTTAATTTATATTTTTATTTCAAAGTAACAGTTCAGACAATTGCTCAATTTCACATTCAAAATGCTATCATTGATTATTCAGTAGCTTCTAGTTATTTTTATTACACTATTCCTTCCAGTTACCTGCAACAACCAAAAACATTTTGCAGCTCATTTTATTTCTACTGCTTCACTGCTAAATTTTTTTCTCCCTAGATTTTTCTGCCATTACAAATTTTGTCCGAGGTAGGGTTTGCCTATTTCCTTCGCTCCATAGATGCTGCCTCATCCGCTGTGTTTCTCCAGCATTTTTGTCTACCCACATATTTTATACACTCCCTTTGAGCTCATCAATTCATGAATGAAGTACATTGGCATGAAAATGCAGATGAAATGTTTGACTTGATTTGGTGGCATGCAGTTCTGGTCACCCCATTATATGAATGATGTGGAGCCTTTGGAGAGAGCGCAGAAGATATTTACCAGATAAGACAGGTAGCATAGCTAGGTACTGTTTGGATCTGGTGCCTTCTTCAGATGGATTGTGGTGGTGGTGTTGTGGGGGGGGGGGGGGGGGTTGACAGCAGATGGTTGGACTAAAGGTCAGAGATGAAAAGGCAGAGGGTGTGAGACAAAAGGTTTGAAGAGTTGCAAATTGTGAAGCTAGAGGAAGGAATGCAGGTGAGAGGGGAGAAATAGGTGTGAGTCCAGGTGGGTTACAGGAGAGGGCAGGGGTAGGTAAATTCCCCAACTTAAAATTGGGGAATTCAGTGTTTACACTGTTGGGTTGCAATCTACCCAAGTAGAGTTCCTCCAGTTTGCATGTGGCATCACTCTGGCAATGGAGGACGCCCACACCAGAGAAAGGTCAGTACGGGAATGAGGAGATTAATTAAAATGATTAGCAAATGCGAGATCCAGTAGGCCTTGACAGACACAGCAAGTCGTCGGTGAAATGGTCGGTGAGTCTACACTTGGTCTTACCAATGTAGAGAAGGCCACAATGGAAAATTCCAATACTGTACAAGCCTAATAATACCCCCCACGTATCTGTATCCACCTATTATCTACCACGCTTCGACCTGCCCCTCTCTTCTTTCTTCCCCCCACCCCCACCACAATCGGTCTGAAAAATGGACCCAACCAGAAAAGTAAACAGCCCATGTTCTCCAGAGATTCCCCTGACCTGCTGGGTTACTCTAGCACTTTGTCTTTTTTTGCAAACCAGAATCTACAGTTCCTAGTTTCTACATATTTACCAAGATGTTACCTTGGGGGGCACTAGCTATGAGGAAGTTAGACTAATTTATATTGTTTTCTCTAGAGTATCAGAGATTTGAGGGATGAATTGATAGAAGTTTATAAAACTATGGGGCATAGATAGGGTAGATAGAAACTTTGTGCAGAGTGGAAATATCAAATACGAGAGGGTGTAGCTTCAGCCCACAATGTCTGTGCTGAACAGGATGCTAAACGAAATAAATCCTTTCTGCCTGCATTGATTCATATCCCCCCTTTCCCTGCATGTCCGAGTGCCAATTCAAAAGCTTCTTCAGAGGCAACATTCAGAGGAGATGCGTGGGACAAGCATTTTTTTTTAATAGAGAGAATGGTACTTGCCTGGAACTTAACAGGGTGGTTGTAGAATCAAAAACAACAGTGTTGAATAAGGTTTTGGACTGGAACTTATTCAACACTAGGAAATGGAAAGATATAGATCATTGCAGGCAGAAAGGATTAGTTTAATTAGACATGTCTGCCACAGTTGTTCTATGTAACTGCCTTCTTCCTCACCTATCCATATGATCTTACTCAGTGTAAACCATCAGAAGAAAACTTTGAATGCTAGAAATATGAAATAACAATTCCTTTGTTTTGCCACTCCTATTATTTTTGTGGGTTTTTTAATACATTCCTTTCCTAGTTCTGAAGAGTCTGACCCAAAACTCAATTCTGTTTCTCTTTTCACTGATTCTGCCTGACCCGCTGAGTGTTCAAGCAGTTTCTATTCAACATCACAGATGTAGCTATGGGCACTCATACAGCATATCTGTGAGATGTGTGGACGAGCCTTTGGTTCAGTCCTACTCAGACACACTCCTTCAGCTACATATTTTTTCCTTGTACATCAATGAGTGTATTGATGCTGCCGCCCAGATCAGGCTGTATGAATAATGTGAGGAAAACAAGCTAAAATAATAAGTTACACATGACCAACAGGTTGATATATCTGGTTATGCTGCAGACTGAAAGAGAAAGTTAGCCAAAGAGTGGAGTATACAATAGTCCAGAAGGCTGCACATGTGCTTGGATCAATGAGAAGCAATTCCTGAAGCTTGCATTGCTGAAGCCTCATTGTAATGGTGCAGACATATAGAGAGAGGTAGGTCAGAGTTGGAGCAGGGTGGAGAACGAATGGCTGGCAACCAGATTTTGAAGAGTCGTTTCTGCAGAAGGAGAACAAGTACGTACTACATTTACATAGAATTTCAAGTTGATTATTTATGCTGACAATTTCTTCCTATGCCCAACTTCATATGGTCTTGCACTGACTTTGCCCTTTAAAAAATTGATTCAGGAATGTTTCCATCTCAGGGCAGAAACATTCATTACAAATCCACATTCTTCCATGATATATTTTGATTACTCTTCCTCTCCTCAATCTGCCTCTACGAGAACTCCATTCTGTTCTCCCAACTACTCATTCTCCATCACATTTGCTCTGATGTAAATTTCCACAGGTCCCTCTGAAATGTCTTCCTTCTTCTGAACCGTGGCTTCCCTTCCACTGCATCTCATCCATTCCTTACACCTCTGTTCCAGGGTGGAGTAACAACAGAGTTCCCCAGCTCCTCACCTTCCTCCCCACCAGTCAATGCATTCAATAGATTGTTCGCAATTTCCATCAGCTCCATCATGACACCACTGTTAGATACTTATCCCCTTCCCAGCATTTGGAATGGAGATGAGGAGGAATTTCTCCAGCCAGAGGGTGGCGAATCTGTGGAACTCATTGCCACAGACGGCAGTGGAGGCCAAAATATTGGATATTTTTAAAGTGGAAATTAATTGGTTCTTGATCAATAAGGATGTAAAAGGTTATGGGGAGAAGGAAGGAGATTGGGGTTGCGAGGGAAAAATAGATCAGCCATGAATAAATGGTGAACTAGAATTGATGAGCTGAATGGTTTAATTCTGCTCCTATGGTCTAATGGGTCACTCCCTTCATAGCTTCCAGTCCACCCTTCCATTTCACCCAACTGTTCCTCATCTTAAACACCACCCCTTACCACTTCCTTCCCACTATCCACAAATCTAGACAGTCCTTCCAAGTGAAGCAGCAATTGACTTGCCTATCTTCCGTTCTTGTGCATTGCATTTGCTGTCCACTGGAGGGCTTGGCCCCACCCGCTGGGTACACTCCAGGCAGCATCTCATGAAGATGCTTTTGATTATGGAGTTGTCTGTGTCTGGGCAGAATTGGGCTGGGTTGTCAACTCATTGCAGCCTCATGTCCCTGTGTGTTAACTTTCCATTTGCTGGAATATTTACCCATCATATCTAACTACATATATAATCAGTGATCCCTTAATGCAAGGACAAATTCTATCCAGGTTCGCTGATCCTGGAGCAAGTTATTAAAGTAAACCCAGATCCAGAGATTAATCCAACAAAATTGCAAACATTTCCACAAGACAACCTGTCTGTTTCTTCTTTTCTTTCCAGTTCTGAAACCTGCTGCAGTTTGAAAGTTTTGATGGTGTTGTCTTTATTTTTCAGCTATTTGTTACATTAAAGTATGCATTTGAAGTATTTTCTTTGAGCATTAGGCTGCAGGATTTCTGATCTAATTAAGCTGGGAAATCAAGTCAAACAGCGTGTTGAATTTATCTCAGTGGATGGCCAAGAATCATCACCATCAGTGACATTAGGCCTAGTAAGAGCACACAGTCTTGAAATCAGCCAATTGATTTTCTCACTTGATGTGACAAGGTGGTATATTTCTCCAGGCTCTTCTGAAAATGCAAAAAAGTCACCCGGGCTTTGTATCCACGAAGGTGAAGTTTGGTAATCAAAGTCAATACCTGGAATACACTGCCATTCCATTCCTCTGGAATAATAAATTACTTTTCATTGAATCCATCTCAAAATTAGTACATTATTCTGAGAGCATCATGCGTTTTGGCAATACTCTTGTGATGCACCCCTCTATATGGTCAGGGCCTCATACCACTTTCCTCATTGCTGTCAGTCATAATAACATAACTAGGTTAAGGATTTCACTATTTGGCCAAGAAAGCACACTAACGTCTCTATTTCCTTAGAAGGCTTAGGAAGATCAGCATGTTCCCAATAGTTCTCACCACCTACAGATGCACCGTTGAAAGGATTTTATCAGGATGCATCACATCACGGTTTGGGAAAAAGTTCCATCCAAGACCACAAGAAATTACAGAAAATTGTGCACGCAGCCCAGACCATCACACAAACCAACCTAATTCCATTTACACCTCAAGCTGCCTTGGAAAGGCCACCAGCATAATCAAGGACGAGTCACACCTCAGCCACTCTCTCTCCCATCAGGCAAGAGGTACAGAAGTATGAAAACACACACGTCCACATCAGGGACAATTTCTTCCTAGCTGTTTTCAGGCAACTGAGCCATCCTACCAACCATTAGAGCAGTCCTGAGCTACTATTTATCTCATTGGAGACCCTTGGACTATCTTTGATCGGACTTTACCTTGCACTAAACATTAATCACGATATTCCCTTTTTCATTGCCTTTCCGCTGACTGGTTAGCACATAACAAAGGTTTTTCACTGTACCTGGATACAATAACTAAACTAAAATTTAACAAGAGATGACCTGTAGGTGAAGAATGGAAGTAAGCTAAACCGGACAGTGAAGCCACAGGCTAAATGGACACATTACTATTGCTGGATTTCCTTGACATTATTAATCTTTTACCAAATTCTGCTTTCCAAATACAGATAGTATTTAAGGTACACAAAAAAGCTGGAGAAACTCAGCGGGTGCAGCAGCATCTATGGAGCGAAGGAAATAGGCAACATTTCGGGCCGAAACCCTTCTTCAGACTGAAGAAAGCTGCTGCACCCGCTGAGTTTCTCCAGCTTTTTTGTGTACCTTCGATTTTCCAGCATCTGGAGTTCCTTCTTAAACAGATAGTATTTATGTTGACACTCCAGGTCTTTAACCTCTAAGCATCCTTTTATGTTTCTTGACGTTTTATTCCAGCTGCTTTGACATTTCTATATTTGAGGCCACATTCATTATGAAAAAAATTGCTTGACTGTACAACATCTAATTAAATTTGGAGGCATACAGAGTATTATTTTGAACATTTCTGTGATTATACTTTAGTTTAGTGGTTATATCATGATCTCCTTTAACCTTTAAGTGGTGGCAAAGTAAATATTCTGTTAAACTGCGATTTAACCAATTGCCAGGGATTTTAATAAAAAGTAAATGGATAAATCAAGTTTCATTGATTTACAGTTATTAAAGACTTAACTATCTCATTTTAAGTAAGTAAGTGACAGGCAAGCACATGTTTACTAAGTATCACTGTAAAACTAACACAGAAATCTCATATATAGCTTCTTAGCTTTGACTCTGATGGCCTAACTACACAGTTATGAGAAAATATGGAAATCAAATATATAAAATGGGATCAATGCTGGGATTTAGGTTGGAGCGAGCAGCTAGCTCACATGCTGCATCCTCACGAGATGCAATGTATTTCATGTCAGGAGTTTGACTGTCACCCGAGCTAGCCAGGAATTCACATCTGATTGGCAGCTGAAGACTGACCCTCAAGCAGTTTTAAAATAATTTATTTTGACAGAATAATGCTCCTTATTAAAGGTAAGTTGCTAGAGTAGTTCAGGAAAGAAAATAGTCAACATAAAGGGAATTGAGCTTGGGCTGGAGAGAACCAAGCTTTCAATGCACTTCTCAGGACCAGGTCATTTTAAATCACAAATATTTGAAAATGCAACTTGCTTGGGATTCTTCTGATAAGGATCAATGGCACAAATGGCCGTCTCTTGCACTATACTAATTGTATTATAGCTTAGCTTCAGGAATTCCCCACCACACTTCACCAAACTCCAACATTGCCTATCCAGAAATGTCAAGCCCCCATTTTGTTTCCTTCTACCACTGGAAAAAGTGTTAAAATCATTTATGCAGAAACATTTGACAATCTTATTGAAAAAATCTTTTTATCCACCCTCCATAGGGTAAAAGCAGAAACCCGTTAATTCTGATCTTCTGTGGTAACACACCAAATGACCATTAAACACCGAATAATCTAAAATTGCTCACTCATTTTGTGGGACAAATAATAATAATAAATCCTTTATTTCTCATCACCGACCCAGAAGATGCATTTAATTATGCGCAAGATATAGCAAAGGATATAGCAAGGGACAAGTAGATAAGTAAACTATTTTAATTTAATACTTAATAGTCATGAGATTTACTAAATCTAGGTAACGGTTAAAGAATCTGTTTATATCCAAAATGTGGTTAATAACTATCCGATGAAAAGGGCTGGAATTCCCAGCAGTTGGCAGGACAGAGCGAGAGGGAATATGTTAGAGAGGTGGCCAAGGAGGGGTACGGTAATTAAGATTTAGGGGAAGGAAGTGTGAGATGGGAAGAATTACAGAATGTTATTGGAAGGGGGATTTAATGTGGATTAGTAAGGCAACCTGGGAAAGTTAGGATAGTCAAGTAGAGAAGAGAGTAAGTGGGATGACCAGGCAGAGGGTAGGGGTCAATAGGGAAAGAGGGGCTAAGTAAGTGAAGATAGGCATTGGGCAAGTTGTAGTAAGAAGTGAGGATGTTTAGAAACAGTATTAGATTGATTGGGGAAGTTGTGGGGCTGTTGATGGGTGTTTGAGAAGGGAGGAGAGAGAGAGAGATCTCGCTCTGCCTGCGGAACTGCTAGAGGTTTTAATTAATTCCTTTAAGCCTGCCGATTTTAAACCAGCTATGTATTTAACATACTAATTTCACTAAGCAAGTTAAGAATGTTTATATTTCTATATTTCAATTTAACTAGTTAATACCCACTTAGTATGTATAGTACAAGAAGAAATCTAATTCTCTCAGATGAAATTATTTCCGGATTGTTTTCCATTTTTTGTTTGTTACATTATATGTCGCTCAGTCCCTTTTTTTTAGTATTACTCTGTAAGGGGAGGAGCTAATTGAAATCAACATCCACGGAAATTCACAAGAAATATTCCACCAGGGGGTGGGTTAAACGCACAGTACCTTTAAATGCTGTGACTTTTGATGGTTTTTTAAAATTATTTAGTCTATTTAGCACATTCTCTACTTACTCTTCTTAAGGCACTTTTTCCCGGGATATACCTGCAGGGCTTTGAAATTGGGCTCACCCACCCAGTAACCCAAAGGACGATTTTAAATATTGTGTTGCCCCATTTGAAACAAGGGAAACCATGTAAGTCTAATGCAAGATGATCCTTTGAAGAAAATTGGAGGAATTACATTTTGTAGTTGGAATATTAGGGGCGTTAATGAGCCAATTAAAAGGGGTAAGGTTCTAGCCCGTTTAAAATCGATTAATGCTGATATAATATTTTTACAGGAGATGCACCACAAAGATGGAGTGCATAACAGGTTGAAGGCTAACTGGATTGGCCAATTATATCACTCTACCTTTCTCTCCAAAGCGAGAGGTACTGCAATTATAATTCGTAAAGGTACACCATTTAAACATAAAGCCACTATAGCAGATAAGAAGGGTAGGTACATCATAGTATCTGGGGTGATATATTCTACCCCACTTACTAATGTGAATATCTACGCTCCCAACTTTGAAAACCCACAATTTTTAAATAAAATAATTAATATAATCTCAGATTCCACCCAGCAAAATCTGATAATTGGAGGAGACTTCAATTGTTTCCTGGATCAATATCTGGATAAATCCTCACAACAAAGGAGATATAATACAAAATCAAATCTAGCAAACTCCTAAACACGTATATAAAAAATACAAATGTAACAGACGTATTGAGGATTGTGAATCCACCCGGAAGAGAATATTCCTTCCATTCAGCCGTGCACAAAACATATACACGTATTGAATACTTTCTGGTGGACACAAAATTAATACCTTTTACAACAAATCCCAAATATCATAATAATATTATTTCCGATCATTCTCCTCTAACGTTCTCCCTAAAACTAGAAGGAACGTATAATAAAAAACTTTCTGGAGATTTAATCCTTAAATGTTAACTGACCCAGCTTGCTGTGAATATCTGAAGCAACAGATGGAATTGTTTTATGAGACAAATGATACACCAGGTATTTCAGCTTCGTTATTATGGGAATCTTTTAAGACGTTTATTATAGGTTCTATTATCTCATATCAAGCATATCAAAATAATAAGAATAGGATGGAACAACTGGAATTAGAAGAACAGATCAGACAGATGGATTCAGAAAATGCTAAACAGAAAAACCTTGAATTCAGCGACTTCTGGCATAAACTTCTGGCACGACAGTTGAGAAATATGGAAAAAGATCATACTATTCAAAAAATTAGATCAGAAAAAGGTGAGTTGTTTACACTCCCTAAAGATATTAATGAAAGAATTTTTACAATTCTATCAAAATTTATACACATCTAAAACTTCAGTAGAAAAGATAAAAATTAAAAACTCCTCGACAATTGCAATCTTCCGTCACTTAACGTGGCGGAACGTGAAGAATTAGGAGCGCAGATCTAAATAAAATAAATTGAAGAGACAATTAATTCACTGAATAATGGTAAAACGCCAGGCCCAGATGGGTTTAGTAATGAATTTTATTAAAAAAATTAAGATTTAATCTCCCCGCGTTTACAAGCCCTTTATATACACACATTTAAAGGACAGACGCTACCACAAACTTTTGCCAAATCAACTATTACACTGATACCCAAAAAAGATAAAGATCTCGAAGAGCCGGGATCATATAGAGCAATAGCTCTGCTAAATACAGATCAGAAAATATTAGCTAAAATCCTGGCAAGAAGACTAAGCAAATACATTAGTAAATTAACACATTCAGATCAAACTGGGTTTATACCCAAGAGACACTCGTTCAACAACTTGAGACACCTGTTTAATATAATGTACTCACATAGAATGATAAAAGAAGACATCAATTATTTCATTAGATGCAGAAAAAGCATTTGACCAAGTAGAATGGAAATATCTTTTTACAGTATTGCAAAAATTTCAATTAGGAGAAAACTTTATTTCATGGATAAAGTTGTTATATGACAAGCCGACTGCCAGAATACTGACTAATCAAACACTCACCTAAATTTCAGTTATCCAGGGGCAAGAGACAGGGGTGTGCATTATCACCTCTGTTATTTGCCCTTGCGATTAAACCTTTAGCTGAAAACATAAGAGTACATCAGAATATTCATGACTATAATACTAAATATTCTAATATTAAAATATTGTTATATGCAGATGACGTACTACTATATATTACCAATTCCCAAGTTAGTTTCCAAACATACTAAATGGTATAGAGGAATTTGGTTCCTTTTCAGGATATAGAATAAACTGGAACAAAAGTGCAATTATGTCAATAAAACTTCAAGATCTAAAATTTCCTTTTAGATTTGCTACGGAAAAATTTAAATATCTTGGAGTTTACGTAACTAGAAAATACACTTCTATATTTCAAGCAAATTTTCCACCATTAATTACCAAACTAAATGCCCTTATTCAATTTTGGAAAACACTTCCGATTTCCCTCATAGGTAGAATAAATGCCATAAAGATGATCTTCCTTCCACAAATCCTGTACCTATTTCAATCAATACCAATTTTTCTCCCTAAAATTAAAAAAAAAAAACTTGATTCTGTGATCACAAACTTTATTTGGGATTATAAAACACACAGAATCCATAAACGACATTTATGTAAACTCAAAGAAATTGGCGGACTGGCTCTCCCTAATTTTTTTTATTATTACTGGGCAACGAATATCAAAAATTTAATCTATTGGATGGACAACACATGCCAACATGTAAACTAGCTAATAATGGAGAGAGAAGATTGTTCGCCTTTTAATATAGGCGCAATTCTTCTCTCTCCAATAAATCTGAAGAAATCAGTATATGAGAAAAATCCAATAAACCATAGTACCTTACGAATCTGGAAACAAGTGAAATCAACCCTTAAATTGAGAAATTTAGCTCTTCTCTCACCAATCGCCAATAAACCCTCGTTTAAGCCGTCTATGTTAGACAAGTCGTTCATACAATGGGAAAGATTAGGAATTAAAAAACTGGGAGATCTTTATGAGATGGGGACTCTCCTCTCATTTCAAGAATTACAGTCATTTCAAGAATTACTGAAAGGTAGCCAGTACTTCAGATATCTTCAAATACGAGACTATCTGAAATCACATATCCAAGACTGTCAATATATGGTTCCAGACATCCTAGACGAATGCATGAATAGAAACTCGGATTCAAATAAGTTAATATCGTGCCTTTATAATACCCTTTTAAATATACAAATCCCATCGTCGGAAATAATTAGGTGAGCTTGGGAAGATGAATTGAATGGGAGGAAAGCCTTGTATATATACATAACTGTTCTCTTAATGTTAGGCATTCGTTAATACAATTTAAAATACTGCATAGACTTTATTATTCAAAGTCTAAACTGAATAAGATCTTCCCAAATGTTTCCCCTATTTGTGATAAACGTCTCCTTCAGGAAGCAACTATAACTCATTCTTTTGCCTCCTGTATAAAGTTACATAATTTCTGGAGGGGAATTTTTGATTTTTTTTCTAAAATACTTAAAATAAACTTGGACCCCGACACAGAATTGATTACTCTAGGTAAGTCAGAAGCCTATTCGAGCTAACATTATTTCAAAGACGTTTCCTTAACTATGGCTTGATAACGGCGAAAAAACTAATACTTATATTTTGGAAACACACATCTGTCCCTACTGTAAAGATGTGGATTACAAACATGTCCGAGACACTACATTTGGAAAATATTAGGCTTGTCTTGGCAGAAAAACCAGATCAATTTTTCAGGACACCCTTTACCGAATTCTTACAAGGATAGTATGGCGCAACACAAGTTTGGATTTAATCCAATTATAGGTTGGGTGAGGTGGGTGGAGGGGGGGGGGGGGGGGGGCGGGGACGAGGGGCAAGTATATCTCCACTTTTTTCTTTTTTTTCCTTTTCCTCTCTTATATCTTTATTCACTCTTTGGCCACACTACCTTGGCAGTCTAGGGGTTCTATCTTTTCACTTTTCACTTTTTCCCTCTCTTGTTCTTTTCCCTCATTTTCAGGTTAATAGGTCAAAATTGAAGCTGTACAATAAATGTATAATTTTACATGCCGAATGTTTTATTCTTGTACAATTGCTTCTAATAAAAATAATCTTTTAAAAAAATAAATAAATCCTTTATTTCGATGACTAAAAAAAATAAAAAGCAAGTATGAAACAGAATACAAAAATTAAAAAAACCACAAGAATATTTATAAAGTGTTATAAACAATATTTATAAATGAATCGTATGTGGCCGAAAAGGAGCAGGAAGGAGCCAAAGCTTATTAATTCCCATCCCTTATAACTGCTTATAATTATCTTATACAAATTTAGCAGCTATAAACACCTATTCCCATATGTACATCACATTATTTACATTTATACACTAATCAAATATTTGCAAAGCCATACAAAAAAAAGGGGGAAAAAAAGAAAAATCCCTCCTGTACTATACAGTATCTCTTAGTCATATAGTTAACCCATCACCCTATAATCAGCCTTCCCAATACAATCAGTATAACAAATATCCAACTCAAAATCATATATCCTCATCCCAATATCCTTTAAAAAAAGCGTTTTTGTACATCTTTTTAAACTGAATTATGTTTGTGCTAAGTTTTATCTCCTGTTCCAAACCATTCCACAAATTCACCCCACAGATTGCTATGCACATTAAGAGCTGTTCTGACATTGAGTTTTTTTTAATTAAGTTCCCCTCTCAAATTGTACCCGCCCTGTCTTTCCATAAACAGTTTTTGTATATTTCTTGCTTTGTATATGATTTGTGCAGTCTTAAATTTAACCAGGTCGGTGAACTTCAGTGTATGTGACTTTAAGAATAATAAATTGGTATGATCAAGATATCCAACGTTATTGATGATTTTTATTGCTCTTATTTGTAATGTGCATAACGGCTGTAGGTTGGTTTTGTAGGCGTTACCCCATATCTCCACAGAGTAACTCAGATATGGCAATATGAATGTATTATACAGAGTACGTAATGATTTGTGGTCCAGAATATGTCTTGATTTCCCCAATATTGCTATAGACTTTGCCAGTTTTGCTTTGACGTGGTTTATATGTGGTTTCCAGCGGATTTTGTGGTCTAAAATCACACCAAGACATTTATTTTCATATACTCTTTCTATACATGTTATCTCTTATCAATTGTACTTGAGGGTTTATTTTATGTTTTCCAAATAGCATAATCTTTGTTTTGCTTAAATTTAGAGACAATTTGTTGACATCGAACCACTGTTTTAATTTATTCATTCCTGATGTGATGACCTCCAAAAGCTGCTTCAAATTGTCACCGGAACAAATAATATTCGTATCATCGGCAAATATAATCAATTTCAGTATATTTGATACTGTCATTAATGTATATTATGAAAGGTTTTGGACCTAACAGACCCTTGAGGTACTCCACAAGTTATGTTCATGTAAGTTGATTTATGTTCACATATTTCTACAAATTGTTGCCCGTTTCTTAAATAGCTTCTCACCCAATCCAATCCAACCCCTCTGATGCCATACCTATCCAGTTTCATGAGTAAAATATTGTGATTTACAGTATCAAATGCTTTTTTTAAAGTCTATGAATATTCCCACTGCAAGCTTTTTATTATCTATGCAATTTGTGATTTCCTTGATTAGTTCCATTAGTGCCATAGATGTTGATCTGTCTGTCCGGAATCCATATTGACTGTCGACCAAAAGCTTATGTTTTTCAATGAAATTGTCGTCTTTCTGTAAAATGTTTTTCAAGGATCTTGGAGAATTGGGAGAGTAAAGAAACAGACCTGTAAATTATGAAATGGTGTCTATCCCCAGTTTTATAAAATGGTATTACTTTTGCTATTTTCATTTTGTTCGGAAATTTACCAGATTGAAAAGACAAATAAGCAAAGTCTAACCAATATAATTAATTGCAAGGTCCAATCAATATAATGCTTTAAACAATGTTGTCAGATACAGCAAATTATCTGAATACAGTGGAAAAACAGACTGCTGATTACATATTAACAAGTACACATACTGGATTAGTTGTTACAAATTTAGAATAATCTGAGTAGTTACTTGTTTTTCATCTATTTAATGAAACATCTGAGGTCCACAAATTAAACAACTGAACCCAAAGTGAAGGCAGACAATTGCTTCTAACAATGAGAATATGTAGCATTTAAGATTCAGTTATTGCAACAGAATGAGCAATTGTTAGATAAATGATAAAATATTCCTGTCTTCTCAATAAGCATGTCACCATTGTGTAAAGCATCAATTACCCATTTTTTAATTAACAATTAAAAAGCTTAATTGAAAGTGCTTTGGGATATTCATAAGAGCTTAAAAGAAATACATATTTCATTCAAAAGAGCTACAATGAAATACTCATCTTTATATTATTTTAGGACCTGGGCCAAATCTGAAAGATAATATTGTAAATACCTACTTGGTTGCATCCAAAATAGCAATATAGGTCTTTTTATTGTCCTTTACATCAAGAAAAAAAAGCAGATAAAAAGTCAGGAAACAAATTTGACGATGTACAGCAATGTTGCTGTCAACAACAGTATTAAAGATATGAACCTGCTCAAATAATCTTTCTTGAACAAAACATCATGACAAGAAGAAATTAGATTGAAAATCTTTCAGACACCCGACTACATTTGCTGAATGCATTCTCTCTGATTCCTCTCGATTCAAAATCAAACTCAAAAATCAACCAAAGAATGAGAACCATTGCCAGAGGTTTAGGTTGACAAATTATTTCAACTTCGAGTTACATCTAGAAATTTCAAATCTTATTCACCACTGAGGTATTATCTTAGTTAGAGATCAGGTCCTCCTTGGAAATATATGCTAGAATGCATTTTACTTAAGGCAACTCATTTTCCTGCAAATGCGATAAAAGTTTGTTTGCAAGTTCACAACTGAAATGTTATACTATATTTTATTTCTGTAACAATAGAATTTGCAGGAATATATTTTAAATAGAAGATAACACCTTCATGCAGATTGATGCCAGTGGCACAGCAGTGGAGTTGCTGTCTTTTTGCACTTGCAGTGCCGGAGATGCGGGTTCGATCCCGACTATGGGTGCTGTCTGTACGAAGTTTGTACGTTCTCCCCATGACCGTGTGAGTTTTCTCTGAGATCTTCAGTTTCCTCCCACACTCCAAAGATGTACAGGGTTGTAGGTTAATTGGCTTGGCACAAGTGTAAATTGTTCCAAGTGTGTGTAGGATAGTGTTAATGTGCGGGGATGGCTGGTCGGTGCACTCTGTGGGGCCCGTTTCCTTGTTGTATCTCTAAGCTAAAATACTTATCAGTCTATAACTACAAGCAGATCAGCAAGTCACTGGAAGACCATTTTGTTCATTGTTTGTCAGCTGTGGATTATACCCTGGGGCTAAGTGTGGCCAGATCTTTGGGCTATGAAAGCTGTAGAAATGGAAATTTGCCCTTTAAAAAAAAATGCCAGAGTGGAGTGCATTGTGCAAAACAAAAATTAAATGCTTCCAAAATTATCACAGTCCTGCCTTTCTCAGTGACATCAGATGGGGAAGGGAATGGTGACAGGGAGAAGAGGGAGAGGTGACAGAAGATATATTCCCAATTCCTAAACTTCTTTTTGTGGGATAGGTTGCAGCAAATTATATCACTACATGCAGTATGCAATGAATAAACCAAACTCTATGTAACAATTGATAACAAGGTCAATAGTTTAACCTTCTATACCTCAACACAAGTGTAAACATTCAAGATACCATTCAAGATTCAAGAGCCCCCCTTAAAAAACAAATCTTGCTCATCAGGGGTTCTTACTGTGACACCATGCATACAATCTGCAATTTGTATGCTTCAACTTGAACAGGAACAATTTTATGGCTTGCATTACTGATAGGCAGAACCCTGTGCTGGGAATCACTAACAGGAAATAAATAAAAGTGAAGAATAAATCAAAGATAACAATTTCAAGGAGCAAGGTCTGTCCTGGTGTTAATTGTATCAGGGTATTATATTGCTCTTATATAGAACTGTGCCTTAAAAAAGAGAAATAATCAAATCATTTTTCAAACTGATATGCTGAAGTGAAGGTTACCCGCTCTCTCCATGGAGTTAGCATCCGCACCAGAATATAGGGCAGGTTGCACAATGTGATAACCCATGTTCTTTCCAATGGGTTATACATTGGCATGTGCAACATTCCCTTTTCAAAGCACCACAAGTTTTTGGCGGTCTGAAGAACGACAACCGGAGTTTCCAACAGATCTTTATTCAAAAGTTCGGTTTCCAGTATACAGGTTCTCTAGACACATCTGGGCACAACGGTGGTCAGCGCTGAACTAACGCGCGGAAGCAAAAACCGCGCGAAACAAGCAGCCCCTCCCGAGTCACGTGACCGCGGCTTCCGAACGCCGGGTTCGATCTCTGCGTACGCCAGCAGGTGCCGCTACAAGTTCTCATTATTGTAGAAACAACTTCTCTTGATATTTTCTTACTGCCAGTCATTAAATATGAAATGTTCTTGGTTTGTTTCAGAGCTTTGTTGCATGAATGTTATATTGTAGTAATGCAAGATACCAAGGTTGATGGTGTATGTTTTAATAGAAAGTTCAAAGGCTGATTTTTTAAATTGTTTTCTGATGATACTATGAAGAATTTTTAATCAAACAATGTTAGTCTATACTACTAGGTCTGTTAACATATATAGATTAGGTTATAGAGGATAAGGGGATTCATTGCTAACCGTGTGGCCTGCAACCTAAATATTTCAAGTGTAAAATCTTCCAAATAGCATAACTTTGATGGAAATTGATAATTATATGAGTGAAAGATATTAACAGAAACCAAATTTAAACATCTGTGACACTTTAAATTAAGCATTCTTCATGATCTGATTATCAATATCTACTTCATAATAAACAGTTTAAATAAATCTTGTTATTTACATGATCACGATGGATGACAGATCCAGTTAACCATTTTACAAGTCAATGTAAAGTGTTTTAAATTTGCTCTGAATTCTAAAGTATCATAAATGAAATTTGCAGCATTGTGTTACATAATAGAAATGCACACACCAATGTGCAGGATGGAACATGCTGCCGAATAACAATTGATCATACTTTAATTTCCACTAATAGTGTTCAACTAAGTTAGATGTAAAAAGATGTCAAGAGCCACGAATGTTTTATCATATTCCCGAAACAAAACAATGAAATATATGTAAACGTGGTACTTGGGAAATGCAACAAAAATTTAAATACACTGAAAAAAAATGGCAAAAACAAAAAAGCGCTATCAAAGCAGTTTGTCATGTAGCTGGAGTTTGCACAATACAACTTTGCTCTGATCAGAAGAGCAATTACTGTTGGAACAAAAAAAACTACCAAGTTATTGCTATTTACCCATTTTCGCTACACTTTCTTCATTGGCAAGAGTCTTTTTACCCCACACAAGTAATTGCAATAAGCTACAGTTTTACAATAACCAGAGAATCAAAAAGGAGCTAAAGGAAAAAAAAATAATCAATGTGCTTGGTAACCTATTCTGGTGCCTATATATTGTGTCACAGAATGGTAGAATACTATTTATGCCTCCAATTCTCCACACAGTAATTCTGAAATTCAGTTATAGCATCCCAGGAGGGCACAGAATAAGAATTCATGGCTTTCAAGAGGATGTAACAAGGAAAATAATCAAGTGGATCATATCAGAATGCTTTCAGATATTAGTCAGATGATGGGTATATAAAACTGGCAGAAACTCCCCATGCATTACCAAGCAGGTCATGATGAATGGAATATAAAAATACAACAGATGGAAATAATTTAAAAAAAAGCAGCCTGCAAGAATAATTTGTAGCGTGTTTGTATGCAAGAGCTCCAGATTTTAAATTATGGGTGCATTACTGGTTATTTTCAATCATGTAGGGGTCCAGAAAGCATTTTTTTTTTTTAAACCTCATTTTTTAATCTCTGAAGGGTTAGAAGCAGCATGAATGGGCTGGCATTCTACATGTGAAGACAGCTGGAGGAATTTAAATGATGTTCAATAGGCAAAATGAGATGCTTCTCACTTTGAGATCAGCAGAGATGAAAACACGATGTTTTTAGCACGATGTCCTTTCCTGAATGTCCCAAAACACTTTACCCTTCAAAATCTAAATTGGCTGTAATCGTTGTTCTAAAGATAAGTAGTGCAACAATCAACTTGCATTTAGCCAGCACAGAGCAACGAGAATGTAAAAAACAGCAGTTAATACATTCTTAGTTGTTTTGATTTAGACATAAACATCGGACAGGGGATATCTGCCTTGCTATTTTATTCCCACAGTAGCATCATTAGATATTTTCCATCTGAGAAGTAGCATCTTTAAATGTGTAATACCTGTGCTCACCATCCCAGGGTTGCAACCAAGAGTTAATCTAAGCTTGTGATGAATGTCTGTATAAGTACTTGAACCAAAAGCTTTAAATCGGCTGTTTGATCAGAAAGGGTCTGCAACTGCAAACATCAGGTCTGCTTTTCTTTCTTGATGCTGCCCGACCTGCTGAGTGTTTCCAGCCCCTGCATCTTTTTAATTTAACATTTTTAAGCAAAGGCAGCTCACAATTGAAAGACAACTTAGAATGTTCATTTAGAAATTGCAATGGACATTGTCAAATTCATTTAGTGCCGATATAATATATGGGATTTAAGAACTAACAGCATCAGGCTCAGGATGCTGGGCCAGCTCAGATGTAACGAAGCATTAACCTAGTATGTAGGGATTAGAGTCAGAGTCATACAGCATGGAAACAGGACCTTCGGCCGATCTTGCCCACACTGATCAACATGTCCCATCTACATCAGTCCCACATGCATGTGTTTGGCCCATATCCCTCTAAACCCATCTTATCCATGTACCTATCTAAATGTATCTTAAACGTTGCGATAGTACCTGCCTCAACTATCTCCACCGGCAGCTCGTTCCATACACCAAACACTTTCTCGGGGATTATTTAGAGGTTCTATATGTACCCTGGGTGGGAGACTGCATCATTTATCGTAAAGACAGTGTTGTTGCAGCATCATTAGCAGAGTTGGCTGAAGCCCGATTCAAATAATTGCCAGGCCAACAGGAGAACCAACACAAAAATCATATAGTTACTTAAATCGCATCCTAACCAAACTATCCATTGTAGACACAACTATTACTGACAACAGGAACAATCGCCATAGATTCTTAATAGACACAGGAATACGACAAGGTTTCCTTCAACATTGTGGCACCACTGTTGTCCTCGAAATACAAGACATTTAGCTGGGATCAAAATACCACAAATCCCAGAGACTTGCATCCATGTTTATCTAGAAGCTTTGCGGGGATAATTCATGTCAGCTTCAATTTGACTTTTCCCACCACTGCTAAAGTTAGATTTCAGTCAATTTGATTCACTCCATACAATATCAAATCATTATTGAGTGGGCTGTATACAGCAAAAATCTACAAGGTGTCTTGACAGCATCCTGACAGTGTTGATAAAATAAGTTCACTGTATGTCCTTCATTATGCTACACATAATTCAATGGATTTATTGCTGGAGCCTGCAGTTCACTTAGCAGGTAGAAATGACATGGACTGACATTTGAGGCAGCAAGATATGCATTAGCATACATAAACTCACAGGGAATAAAATTGAAATTCTAAAATAACATCAAATGATTGAGTGAGAATTTTGATTTTGTGCACAATATTTATTAAATTTGATGTCAAAGATCTTGCCTTGCTAATGTGTTCTTCTCTGTGAGAATGTTGGGCTGCATAAACCATCAAATATACCTATATATAAAGGCTATTCTGCAAAGATTACTGTGCAAAGATTAATTTAGTTCTGGTGACACCAACGCAAAATGTGACAGAGTATCTGCAAATAAAATGACTGTTGCCCTGTCCGTGAAGCAGAATTATATTTTGTTTTGCCCCAAGTCCAGCATCCAGTTGCAAATTTTAATCTCGAGCACAAAACCGTGCCAAATATATTGCTTGAAATTCTAGTCAAAATATTGCAGAAAATGTCAGAGGTAATTAGCACATTCAGGCAACAAATATGGGGAGAGAAATAAAATTAACATTTCAGGTTGATAACCTTTATTATGGGATATTCTTCCCAGCTGTTATCAGGTAATATACTGAGTTGGATGATCAGCCATGATCATATTGAATGGCGGTGCAGGCTCGAAGGGCCGAATGGCCTACTCCTGCACCTATTTTCTATGTTTCTATGTTTCTATGTAACAGAAACATCTCACCAACAACCAGTTAGAGGCCTGATTGGAGACCCTCGGACTATCTTTACTTGAATTTGTCTTGCACTAAACATTATTCACATTGTTCCCTTTATCGTGTATTTGTACATTGCCAATTGCCTAATTGTAATCATATATTACCTTTCCACTGACTGGTTAGCATGCAACAAAAGCTTTTCACTGTGCCTTGGTACACGTGACAAACTAAACACAACTCATTGGAACTTAGAAAAGTTAGAAAGCAAAAATGTTTTAATTTGCCAGCACAATGGAGAGTTAGCAAAGCTAATGTCTTTGTTAGAGTGGAGACCAAGTTGATTGTCACAAAGGGTGTTGATACTGGCTCAGAACTGGCAGTGAAAGCTCATTAACTGCAACCACCTTGTGGAGAGAGATAATGGAAGTTACAGGAGAGGGGCACAAAACATAAATCACTGGAAAACTGGTATGTGCAAGAATACACTTGCTGAAAATCTGTAATGAAAGAATATTGCTGGTCAAGCAGAATCTGGAGAAAGATAAACTGAAAATCTTTCCTCAACCTAAACAGGTCCAACACAAATTGAAGGTTAGTTGACTGAAAATTTAAGTCAGCATCAAGTTGAGTGAACAACTATATGCCCAGATGAAGATGAGGAGATAATACACTGACAATATTTAAAAGCCATGTATTGGAAAGGTTTAGAGCAAGATGCAGGCAAATGGGAATAGCTCATGCTGTAAAATTTAGCTGACATGGATGAGTTGAGCTGAAGAGTCCACAGACCTAAGGGAGGCTGCTCCTCCAGTTTACAATGCATTACCTGGGTCTAGCACAAGAAGCCAAACACAAAAAGTCACATTTGGAAAGGTAAAAGGATTTAAAGCAACAGAAAACCAGAACCTTGCCTGCTGAATGGAGATGTTCTGCAAATAGGATTAGGGTTTTCTGTAGTAGAGGTCACATTGTGAATGCAATGCACCAAGTTGAAAGTTGAACAACTGAATTATTAATTTACATGGAAGAATTGCTTGGGGCCCATAAGTGGAAAACATTTCATCTACCTACAGATGTTTCACCTCCTGCAGATGAGAGTAGGCAAATAAATATCAATGAAGAGTGAAGCAAGGAGTTATGGAAAGAATGGGCCTAATGAAATGTCAAAAGGGCAGAAAAGGGGAAAATGGGGCTGATGTCATCATCATGAGTGGGAGAAATTAAAGATGATAAATATAGACAGTTGTGATGTGGAACACAAACTCTATTCTTGTTCTGAATGAGGGGAGAGCAGTATTCCAGGAAATTAAGCAGATATGGCCAAGAGCCCTGTAAACTATGGTGGAGGGGAAACCATGATTGCAGAGAAAGATAACTCAATATGTTGAAAGTGTCTGAATAAAAGCAACAAGCCAAGAAAAAGAGAAAGGAATTGGATCCTTGCATTAAGGCGAGAAGTGTTGCAGTCAAAATATGAGAGGCTTATAATGGATATTGGTCACTAACAAATCTACTGAGATTGTGAGGGAAATGGGGATAGACCATGTTAGAGCAACTGGTGAAAACAGGAAATAACAATTATGACATTTCCAAGTTCTGTATTTGAGAGCATGATACGGCACAAATATTGTCATCAAATTAATCTGAAACAAGGTCTGTTCCATGCACCCTCAAAATGCAAGTGCAGCTTTGACTCATGCAAGTTCCCTTGGCAACACATTGAATTTGAATTTGCAGAAACGATTACTACTGGGATTAAATGGAATGGAAAAGTTGGTCATTGCAAGAACAAGGTCAGCCAGGAAAAGGGAGGAAGTCATGGGGACAATTTGTTCGGCCTCAGTTCAGGGAGATTCTGCAGCTGTTGGTTTCTACAGTACCACAGTGCCCTCTGTCTCTCTTGACGTGGGACTGAGATTTGGAGGGATTGCATGCCCTTGGCAAAAATTAGTTCATTAGGACCAGGGAACTGGAAACTGTCAAAGTGTGCAGGGCATCAGAGGGGTTGTGGATGTACACGGGAAGTAATTCTGTATGAGAAGAAATTGAATCAATGTGGAAAAGCTAACTTCTGTAAACCTAGAATATGCTGAAAATTGATCAACTGGGATTATCCTACTTGAAGATCTGGAGGACAAGATAAGGAGTCTGCACATGCTCGGGTATTGAGGTCAAGTCAAGTCAACTTTATTTGTCACATACACATACAAGATGTGCAGTGAAATGAAAGTGGCAATGCCTGCGGATTGTGCAAAAACTACAGAACAGAACAGAATCAGTATTTACATGTTAGAAAAGAATGTTTTACAAAAGACACACAACAGTAAATTGGTACAGTAAATTAATCCCTGGTGCGATATGAGTTTACAATCCTGATGGCCTGTGGGAAGAAACTCCAGCTCATCCTCTCTGTTTTCACAGCATGACAGCAGAGGCGTTTGCCTGACCGCAGCAGCTGGAACAGTCCATTGCTGGGGTGGTCGGGGTCCCCCATAATGTTGCTGGCTCTGGGTCTACACCCTCTGGTGTGTAGGTCCTGCAGGAGGACGAGGGTAGTTCCCATAGTGCGTTTGGCCGAACGCACTACTCTCTGCAGAGCCTTCCTGTCCTGAGGAGCTGTTCCCAAACAAGTTTGGGATGTTGCCGGACAAGATGCTTTCTACAGCCCCAGAGTAGAAGCACTGAAGGATCCTCAGAGAGACTCTGAATTTCCTTAGCTGCCTGAGGTGGTAAAGGCGCTGCCTTGCCTTACTCACCAGTGCGGCAGTGCGTGTTGTCCATGTCAGATCCTCTGTGATTTAAGGCAGCTCAACCTATCCACAGCAGTCCCATTTATCTCCAGTGGCGTGTACATCCTCGGATGTTGTGCAGAAGTTCAAGAATCCCCGAGGGATCCCACATGTACACTTCCGATTCGGAAAGAGGCAGTGGCCTAGCGTTGCAAAATTGGAGACATGAATATGTGACCGACAGCTGGTATTCAGCCTCTGCCAGCCAGAGATTGGTTTACAAACCACCACCCTTATCACCAGGTCTAGCAATAATGTTCTGATTGGCCCTTAGGGAGCAGAGAGCTACAAAATCAAAATGGGATGAGGTTGGTGAGAATGGTGATAAAAATGCCATGGTGAGTCAATGTCACGTGGAATTAGTGTTGAATACATTTAGAGAATGCTAGGTGTAAGCACACGGGCCTGGATCAGGATTTTTGGAGTGAAACAAAAAAATCTGACATGAAGATACCTAGCTAAAAATATGGGCATGGAGGGAGAGCCCACAAAAGGATGAGTTTAATATCATGTCAAGTTTTGAATTTAAAGAGAGGACATGCCCTCAAAACTTGACATTATTTAATCATGTCAAGTTTTGAGGGCATGTCCTCCCTTTAAATTCAAAACTTGACATGATATTAAACTCTTCCTTTTGTGGACTCTCCCTCCATGGGTAGAACTGGAATTCAGGTGTCACATGGATTTGTGGTTCAAAGTGAAAATGTATATAGTTGAAGCATTCGATGTGGAGTGAAATGAGGAGAAATTGTGGATTGGTATAGCTTTGGGTTAGAGCAAATTGGTGTTGGTTAGTAGTTTTTGTTTGTATCCTCACTCAGCTGACGCTAACACCATATCATTTCCATGATCACCAGAAATTTTGTAGATATTTTGTAATCCTCCTGTAATGATACTGTTAAAGATTTGAGCCGAGTCTTTAAGCAATCATCCAATCGAAAAATGTACACCCACATACAAAATGAGAAAGTGGAGAAGTGATTTACTGGAGAAAGGCTCCAGAAAAGGAAATTCCTTCAAAACAAAGTATTCCTTTGGCCATCTTCAGATAATAATTAACAAAGCAAAACCTTTTAACTTACAAACTATTCTTATTATTTCAGTGCACCATGAAAAGGATTACATTATATAATTAACTAAAATTTTCATGGTGTTTTCTGGCATTTGTTGCCTGGAATTTTGCTCAACCCCTAAACTAGCATGCAGTACCTTAGTAAGCTGACAGTAGACTATTTATAGACTTATTAGAGATCTTGTGGCAATGGAAATCTGCTATTCCTTAATATAATTCAGCACTGACTTGTCTTGTCTTGTTCCCAAATATGAATAATAGGTTAAAACACAATGATATCATAATTTTGAACTTGAACCCAATAACCAAGAATTTAAAAGTTATTTAAGAATCTCAAGCTAAACATTCATGTCCTTAACGGTCTTGAATTTCAATCCTCTCCAACTTTCCTTTCAAGTAGGCTTGATTCTATTATGGAGCCTTAGCCATCTCTGTGCCTCCACAGATGTTTCCTGCCTCAGAGTTCCACCAGCAACTCCAAGTCAGTGTGGGATTACTTTAAGAAACAGCAGAATTTCCATTGCCATAAGGTTCGCATTGCCAGAGGTCTCAAAATATTTTATTGTCAGCAAAATAGCAGTTTAGGGGTTGAGGATAATCGCTGGTAAGGAATGACTTTAGGATAGCCAACATTTTGTGATGAGCAAGAGACAGCAGATTTTAGGATCTGGATCAAAAAGCAAGTTGCTGGATGAACTCTGCAGGTTGATAAATACCCCTTCAAACCCACAGATGCTGCCTGACCTACTTAGTTCACGTTCGGATGTTATAGGAGAAAAATTAGTCCATTCAGCTCATCGCGTCTACTCCGCCATTCAATCATGACTGATCCCTGCCTCCTAATCCCATTTTCCTGCCTTCTCCTCATAACCCTTGACATCCATTCTAATCAAGCATGTGTCTATCTCTGCCTTTAAAATATCTACTGACTTGGCCTCCTCAGATTAACTATCCTCTGACTAAAGAAGATCTCCTCACTTCCTTTCTAAATGAGTGCCCTTTAATTCTGTGGCTATAACCTCTGGTCCTAGACTCTCTCACCAGTGGAAACATCCTTTCCACATCCACTCTATCTATGCCTTTCATTATTCTGTAATGTTCCTCCAGCAACGTTTATCTTGCTCCAGATCCAAGCATCTGCAGCCTTGTTGCTGGTTTTAAAATGACACAAGTCTTCTACCCAGCCATTTGATCTTTTTCAACCCAAAGATTCAGTTTCATCAAGTGGCGTTTGAAAGCCAATATCCTTTCTTTCAAGAGACTGCTCACATCCACTGTAGGAACATTAATCTCTGATGTTAGTTCAGCCCTTGAAATCTTAAATTATGGCTCAGGTCACACCTAGGTGTGACCACTCCAAAACTCATTATGTATTTGAAGGATAAACGAAAACCATTTAAATCCTAAAATAAGATGAATTCACAAAAGGCTGTATAGTTATAACATTGCATTGTAATTTAAGGGAACAAACAAATCAATGTTCTCATTAACAAATGATAATTCCAATGTCACACATCAGTTCTATAATCCCCAGTAATACAGAACAGGTTGAAGGGAATATGTACTATAATTATATTTCTATTTCCACTTTTATCAATGGAGGTTCTTTGCAGAAATCATGGAAATAATGACGTAATGATTACTGTGGGTCCACTCTGCATGATGCTTTAGCAGTTGACCACAGAATTGTTGTGGAAATTGATGGGTAATAAAAGATAATTTTATAAATGAGTGCAAACTTGTAATTTCTCCAATAGTCTAATCTTATTTTCCCCAAATTAAAATACTTATTTGCCAGTTACCATCTTTTGAAATTCCAATATTTATCTGCATTGTCTGTTATTGTGGTCAAAAAGCATTCAGCACAAATTCCTTGAATTCATAATGTATACTTGGAAGTTGAGATTTTCAGAATTATTTTATCCAAAATAAAAAGGGGACGAATTCTAGTCACTCAAGCAGAATGCTCCTCATGCTTTCATAAACATCTCCACTTAGCCAAAAATCCTACATCTTTAATTATGAATGACTACATTTTTCATTATATAATCCCATTTTATAAAGCTGAATTGATATTTTTGCCTTTCATTTCTAGAGGTCAACAAAGAGCTTAAATAGACAATAAAGGCTGCAGAAAGCCTGTACAAGATGTGTTCTGAAAGACTGCTCTAATGTTCCTAAGAGTTTTTTTGTGGGTTGTCACTAAAAACATGATTATTGAACTGTTCCATTATTCATTGAAGTTATTGATTTGTCATGCTGCAATTGCCTGCACTGAGCTCTAACTGAAGTCAGTGGGTCATGGGTCACTTCCATTGAAGTTCACATGTCGTCTGGATAAAATTGCCTCAGTACAATTTTGTTAGAAATAATCTTGGTAAAAGGGTTCAGTTTTAATTCCAAGAGCTCTCTGGTAACAGTGTTAAAAGATCCTGAAACAGGTAGGTGACCTTGTATTATGGGTTTGTTTTTAATGTATTTTCATAGCAGTCTCTCTTCTGGCGCATTTGTCTGCACTCAGATCTGTTTATTATTTATAGGAGATGACTGTTGAGCAGCCAAACCTCTGCTATGTTTGGAAGTAGTATTCATTTAATCTAATTTGAGGCATGTAACAGGCATTTCAATAATATTGTGGGACATTATAAATCCATCATAATGCAAGACATTCACTGTAAGATACCTCAGTGCCTGCCACATTTCTCAGTTTAAAAAAGGTTTCTCAGATAGTTGGTTTCCTCCTTGTGAAATGGTTTCATGCTCATTGACAGTTAGTTACCCACAAATGCTCCAATGTCAGCTCACAATTCTCATTTAGTGGGATCATTATGCAGATCAGGCATGAAAGATTAACAGATTGTCAGTGAAATTATTCTTCTGATCGATTGCAGCTTGTTTGCTTGAAAATGATGGAGCTGACAACTTAAAGATTGGTGACTGCCTAGACAAGTTTAGCTGTTCTAATCTGATCTGGTTTCTGAATGGTGTTTTTGTCAGTGTGACAGTTCGTGATGGTTAAGAGGGTAGATAAACCAAGGCATATTCATACAGGTTTATAGGTCTGGTAAAATTGTAAATTGTCCCTTACTGTGTGTGTAGGTCAGTGTTAGTGTGTGGGTATCGTTGCTGCTGTTTACACAATAACATGTATTGTGTTATCATGCAGTTTTCATTGCACTATTCAAAATTCATCTTTTACACCACATAACTAAGCCCATCAGAAACCAGCACCACTGCGTCACTAATGTTTTCAACGATTTAATAATAAATAATAATATTAAGCCATCAGTAGAGGCAATTCATACCATTATATAAAAATGCGAGCAGTAATATTGTTATAATCAGCATTATTAAAGAAGTGAATACCTTGTCCACTGTAGGCATGAGTTTCATTTCTCTTCTGAAATGCAGCTCTCTTGAACACAAAGTGGAATCTGGGAAACAGAATCAAATACATAGCTCTTGCAAAAGGAATGTCCTGGTCCCGTAAAAATGGACTCTATTTAAAACACATATTGTAGTAGTCAGATATTTGAACACAATATTTACAGTGTACTCTAATGTTAGCAGATTTTCTAAACATCCAAAAGCTCACCACATTTATATTTGTTACTCTGTATAACATCTTTGCAGCCCATTATTTCGAAGAACATGTTCTTTTATCAATAATCCATCTAACTCAGAATTTCATGTGCAAGGTTGAATCTCAGTCTAAATCTTCTCCAATAAAAGGTATCATCTCCTTCCAACATATCACATTCAAAGGCTGGAGGAGACAACGACAGCCTCTACTCGGCCTCCTCCACGATTAGCTTACAGGCTCATAAGCCCACAAAACAAAAACAAAAACAATGTCTTTACCGCGTCTGCAGGCCTCTAAAAGCCATGCCTCCCCAGGCCAGGCGGCACCGTTAAATGCCGCCAACTGTCGGGGTTTAGCGGAGCTGCAGGTCTAAAAGACATATGACAGAAGAACATTCAAAGGTCCAGGCGACTTCAACTTGCATAAAGTCAGATTGTGGATTTTTGCCAACATTTCTGTGCAACAATGGTTTGCATTTTCACACCAGCTGATAACCTTACTGACAACTAAAGAAGTTGGCTATTCTTGCTAATTTCTCAAAATCATTATTCATAAGCCCTGCAAACAGAAAAGTAGGCAGTGACCAAGTATGTCAGGTACCTATCTCCTGGTTAACAATTAGTTTATTCAATCTACTTTGACAGTGCACACAGACTTTGATTAAAGGCTTTAACTCATAACCATATAACCATATAACCATATAACAATTACAGCACGGAAACAGGCCATCTCGGCCCTACAAGTCCGTGCCGAACAACTTTTTTCCCTTAGTCCCACCTGCCTGCACTCATACCATAACCCTCATTCAGATCATATTAATGATCTGGATGAGGGAATTGAAGGCAATATCTCCAAGTTTGCGGATGACACTAAGCTGGGGGGCAGTGTTAGCTGTGAGGAGGATGCTAGGAGACTGCAAGGTGACTTGGATAGGCTGGGTGAGTGGGCAAATGTTTGGCAGATGCAGTATAATGTGGATAAATGTGAGGTTATCCATTTTGGTGGCAAAAACAGGAAAGCAGACTATTATCTAAATGGTGGCCGACTAGGAAAAGGGGAGATGCAGCGAGACATGGGTGTCATGGTACACCAGTCATTGAAAGTGGGCATGCAGGTGCAGCAGGCAGTGAAGAAAGCGAATGGTATGTTAGCTTTCATAGCAAAAGGATTTGAGTATAGGAGCAGGGAGGTTCTACTGCAGTTGTACAGGGTCTTGGTGAGACCACACCTGGAGTATTGCGTACAGTTTTGGTCTCCAAATCTGAGGAAGGACATTATTGCCATAGAGGGAGTGCAGACAAGGTTCACCAGACTGATTCCTGGGATGTCAGGACTGTCTTATGAAGAAAGACTGGATAGACTTGGTTTATACTCTCTAGAATTTAGGAGATTGAGAGGGGATCTTATAGAAACTTACAAAATTCTTAAGGGGTTGGACAGGCTAGATGCAGGAAGATTGCTTCCGATGTTGGGGAAGTCCAGGACAAGGGGTCACAGCTTAAGGATAAGGGGGAAATCCTTTAAAACCGAGATGAGAAGAACTTTTTTCACACAGAGAGTGGTGAATCTCTGGAACTCCCTGCCACAGAGGGTAGTCGAGGCCAGTTCATTGGCTATATTTAAGAGGGAGTTAGATGTGGCGCTGGTGGCTAAGGGGATCAGAGGGTATGGAGAGAAGGCAGGTACGGGATACTGAGTTGGATGATCAGCCATGATCATATTGAATGGCTCGAAGGCTCGAAGGGCCGAATGGCCTACTCCTGCACCTAATTTCTATGTTTCTATGTTTCTATTCCCTTCTCATCCATATGCCTATCCAATTTATTTTTAAATGATACCAACGAACCTGCCGCCACCACTTCCACTGGAAGCTCATTCCACACCGCTACCACTCTCTGAGTAAAGAAGTTCCCCCTTATGTTACCCCTAAACTTCTGTCCCTTAATTCTGAAGTCATGTCCTCTTGTTTGAATCTTCCCTATTCTCAAAGGGAAAAGCTTGATCACATCAACTCTGTCTATCCCTCTCATCATTTTAAAGACCTCTATCAAGTCCCCCCTTAACCTTCTGCGCTCCAGAATAAAGACCTAACTTATTCAACCTATCTCTGTAACTTAGTTGTTGAAACCCAGGCAACATTCTAGTAAATCTCCTCTGTACTCTCTCTATTTTGTTGACATCCTTCCTATAATTGGGCGACCAAAATTGCACACCATACTCCAGATTTGGCCTCACCAATGCCTTGTACAATTTTAACATTACATCCCAGCTTCTATACTCAGAATACTCATGTATTATTCCAGCATGTATTATTCAATCAAATTGCATACGTCACCAATCAAATATTAATCTAAATTAAGTGCGGCACGTTGGCGCAGCAGTAAAGTTGCTGCCTTAGAGCGCCGGAGACCCAGGTTCGAACCCGACTACGGAATTTGTACCTTCTCCCTGTGACCTGCGTGGGTTTTCTCTGAGATCTTCGCTTTCCTCCCACACTTCAAAGACGTACAGATTTGTAGGTTAATTGGCTTGGTAAATGTAAAAATTGTCCCTAGTGCGTGTAGGATAGTGTTAGTGAGCGGGAATTGCTGGTCGGCGTGGTAAGGGCCTGTTTCCGCACTGTATCTCTAAACTAAACTGAAAAAGGCAAAAATAATTTCAATAATTCAGCAAAAGATTTATACAATCCCAAATGAAACTGAGGCAACTAATCCTGTTATTCTATGAATACGAAAATCTTCCAGAATGAAATGTTATTTCAGTGGTCAATTTCCGACATATACTCATCACATACTCTTTAATATTAATTTCACAAGTAACTTTAGGTACATACCAGATATTATCAATACATCAGGAAATATGACAGTGCTTGGAGATAATGTCTTCTAATTGCAGATCTATTTATATTATAGTGCTCGTGTTGGTGTCTTCTTCATGTTAGCATTTACAATGGATTTTTCACCAATCAATTCTGTATTTGTGGAAAATATTATCTTATTCTCCCCAACTACTATAATTGTTGAAATGATATCAGAAGACATAGGAACAGAATTAGGCCATTCAGCCTATCGAGTCTGCTCATAACAGTTAATAAAAACACTTCATAACAGCTAATAAAAATACTTCATGGTGTGAAACAGTTCAATTAATCTAATACTTGCAGGCAAACTCTTAGAATCCATCACTGGAGCTAACACAAGTGAACATTTGAAAATGCATTGGATTGAAAGTAGCCAGCAAGTATTTGTTAAAGGCAAATTCCATTGAGCAAAATAATCATTTGTAAAGTTTGGAGACTACCTTGATAAAACATGATAGGTAAAGCATTAATAGATTTTCAGGTTTTCAGAGATTTTGTCAACTAAATTGAGATGTGGTGTGCAAGTTGACGGAACAATGCACCTTCTATTCCACTTGCACAACCATCAATCCATTCTCCAAACCCTTTGTCGTGGTCTCATTCCTTTCTCAGAACACCACGTCTTCTCTGCTTTGTTTTCAAGAGCGAGTTAAATTTAGCTCTCGGGGCTAAAGGAATCAAGGGATATGGGGAAAAAGCAGGAAGGGGGTACTGATTTAGATGATCAGCCATGGTCATATTGAATGGTGGTGCTGGCTGGAAGGGTCGATTGGCCTACTCCTGCACCTCATTTTATATGTTTTCGATGTTATTATGTTTCATCCCATCACTCAATCCTCACTCAGTTCTTAGCAATCTCTTGTGATCTTTACCAAGTGCAAAATGGAAGATTGCAGGGGAAATTCTACCATTCTAGATACCGCAGAATTCTTCCGTAGTAGAATATGAGTTGCACTTTAGTGAGCAGGCCAACCAAGAATTGTTGCAAGGGGGAATTTGGCCAGAACAGTCCTATCTTTTAAACCAAATGGTGATTAGTTCTATCACATTACAAATGAAGAATTTATAATCTGCTAGATTTCCTTGGGAAGCATAAATGTTTCAATGATTTGACTTCAACTGTAGGAAAGCTCAAAATCAGAATAGAATCAGAAGCCTGGAACATTAAATCACAGTGCAGAGTTTTATTATTTATTGTCCTATGCATTAACATCAGCAGAAATATGTAATGTGATATATTTGAAACATGTTTATCTTATTAAGTATGCAATATAAAAGCCAGAAAGTTAGAATTAATTTATCGTGTATTTTGGATATTGCTCAACTGTAATCAATCATTTAGAATGCTAGATGTTGCCCATGACTAGATTTTTGAGACTTAACTCAGTTCTTTTAACTGGTAACCAAACAATTCTCCACAAGTGGATTACAATCTGGATGTTTCACGAATATTGAAGACAATATCATATATTTAATAGTGGTTATTACAAAGATTAAATATTTGTTGGAACATTGAATAACTCTTGACCCGAATCAACTACCTTGTATACCCAAATCATAACGCGACTTGTTGCAGGATATCGATCAAGGTAATGCTTCTTATTTTATAAATGCAAATCTGTATCCATAAATTTCAGGAAAAAACACGGTTAATTTTTTTTAAATCGGTTAATTTTTTTTTATACAAGAAGATGAAGCCTTCTCATGGTATCAAAGAAATTGCACAAACAGTTGCAATATACCCACTATTTTGGGGGTTAAGGGTCTGTATGTTAACTGCAAAAACCCATAGAATGCAGAGACCTTATTAATTAATTCCTTAAGCAGCAAAATATTTATTGAAACAAAATAGCAGAACACGTCATAACATACAGCATTTGCATTAATTCGTCAACTCCCCATATGTAGCAGAAATTGAACAGCACTCAGAACAGACTCAAGTAATTATATTTTTGAACGCAGTTATCATTTATTTTTGCAATTGATTTTTGAATATTATCCTAATGGCTTGCTCCTGACATTACACTTTAAGTATTTCTCTGTACAGATCACTGACGTGTCAAGAGAAAATTATATGAGTGTTAACAAACATTAACATGCAATCATGTCAAAACCAATTTATGCCACATTCCAGTAAAACTACCTTCTCAACCACTTAAGATACACCAGCATCTCTGGTTTTAAAAAAAAAACTGATTGAATATGCAAGCCGGTACAGAGAGGAAAAATGAAATCCTAATAAATGCATTAACAAACCTAATCTATCAGTATTCATTATCTAGGAACAGAAATACGAGGACCAGGGAGGGGAAAAGAAGCACAAGCTGTAGTCCAATTATCTTACACAGGATGAATTTATTTGTACATAACTGCTTAACATTCATCTGCTATTTATATTCTTAGATCTTCCTATTATTGTTCCTGTTAATCTGATGTTAGCATCATATTGCATTACACCATATTTGGCAGGAAAATAAAACATGGCATAGTTAAATATTTCCAGATCTGTTTACTGTTCTTGGCTTTGACTTGATTTATTTCCCTACATCTTGCTGAAATGATGCCATTGTCAGCTTATAATTGCAAACATGTTTTATGTGATTACAGCTGAGGGTGCACCTAATAAGATAGCTGTTTAATGTACTGTGTTAACTGCTTCCTTCTCCAACTGCATTTCACCTGTTGAATGATTTACATGCCATCACCAAATAATTTGTAGCATTATTATCAAAGATGCTATATTGCCTTTAAAAGAAAATTGTGATTTGATTCAAAATTGCTTATAATCTTAATTCTGTTGCAAGATTCATATGGTAAGCTCAGCATTTTTAGATATTCTCGATCCCCTTTCATTTGTGGGCCCTGGATACGAACAGAAGCCTTTCACAACATCCTGGTTTACCTAGAGCTGCTGCAGAATAGTATTGCATTGCCAGCCACATATTGGATGCATAGCCTTCCATGTCAAGTCTGCAAAATGGTTGCTAGGTGAATAGATTTCTGACCAACAATATTATACAAATTAAATGGTGAAGCTGTGCAAAAGGTGACTAAACCCCATAAATCAGAACCACACAGAATTAAAAATCACGAACAATAACTATTTTTCTCCTAACAATTGCTGCCTTACCCGTTTAACAGTTCTAACCTGAAGAAGGGTCCCGAATAAAAACCTCACCTATCCATTCCCTCCCCAGAATGAACCGCCGAGTTCCATCAGCACTGTGTGTTTTGCACAAGCATAAGTTCATAACTTATAGGAACAAAGTTATACCATTTGGCCCATCAAGTCTACTCCACCATTCAATCATGGCTGTTCCTGTAAAAATAGTTATTGTTTGTGATATTGAAAAGATCGATAGGTGGGCAGAGGGGGTGGGGTAGCACTGTTGGTGAGGAATTAAATTCAGTCCATTGTAAGGGGTGACATTGAAACAGGAGATGTGTAGGCAGTATGGATAGAACTAAAGAATTGTAAGGGTAAAAATACCCCAATGGGACTTATTCACAGGCCCCCAAACAATAGCCTGGATATAGGGTGCAAGTTGAATCAGGAGTTAAAATTGGCATGTAGTAAAGGGAATGCTACGGTTGTTATGGGAGATATCAACATGCAGGTAGACTGGGAAAATCAGGTTGTTACTGGACCCCAAGAAAGGAAGTTTGTGGAGTGCCTCTGTGATGGATTCTTAGAGCAGCTTGTATTGGAGCCCACCAGGGAGAAGGTAATTCTGGATTTAGTGTTATGTAATGAACCGGATTTGATAAAGGAACTTGAGGTTAAGGAGCCATTAGGAGGTAGTGACCATAATATGGACAGGTTTAATCTACAATTGAAGAGGTAGAAGGGTAAATCGGAGGTGTCAGTGTTACAGTTGACTAAAGGGGACTATGGAGCCATGAGCGAGGAGCTGGTCAAAGTTGACTGGAAAGATACCCTAGCTGGGAAGACAGTGGAACAACAATGACAGGTATTTCTGGGAATAATAAAGAAGGTGCAGGATCAGTTAATTCCAAAGAGGAAGAGAAATTCCAAGGGGAGTAAGGGGTGACCATGGCTGGCAAGGGACATCAGGGACAGTATATAAGTAAAGAGAAGAAATACAATGTAGCAAAGATGAGTGGGAAGCAAGAGGATTGGGTAATGTTTAAAGAGCAACAGAAGATAACTAAAAAGGCAATACAGGGAGAAAAGATGAGGTACAAAGGTAACCTAGCCAGGAATATAAAGGAGGATAGTAAAAGTTTCTTCAGATATGTGAAGAGAAAAAAAAATTAGTTAAGACCAAAGTTGGACCCTTGAAGACTGAAAAAGATGAATTTATTATGGGGAACAAGGAAATGGCAGATGAGTTGAACAGGTACTTTGGATCAGTCTTCACTAAGGAGGACACAAACAATCTTCCTGATATACTAGTGGCCAAAGGATCTGGGGTGACGGAGGAACTGAAGGAAATCCACATTAGGCAGCAAATGGTTTTGGGTAGACTGACGGGACTGAAGGCTGATAAATCCACAGGGCCTGATGGTCTGCATCCCAGGGTACTTAAGGAAGTGGCTCTAGAAATCATGGACGCATTGGTGATAATTTTCCAATGTTCTATAGATTCAGAATCAGTTCCTGTGGATTGGAGGGTAGCTAATGTTATCCCACTTTTTAAGGAAGGTGAGAGAGAGAAAACAGGGAACTATAGACCAGTTAGCCTGACATCGGTGCTGGAGAAGATGCTGGAGTCAATCATAAAAATTAAATAATGGCACATTTGGTTAGCAGTAACAGGATTGGTCCAAGTCAGCATGGATTTACAAAGGGGAAATCATGCTTGACTAATCTTCTGGAATTTTTTGAGGATGTAACTAGGAAAATGGACAAGGGAGAGCCAGTGGATGTAGTGTACCTAGACTTTCAGAAAGCATTGGATAATGTCCCACTCTCATAGGAGATTAGTGGGCAAAATTAGGGCACATGGTATTGGGGGTAGAATGCTGACATGGATAGAAAATTGGTTGGCAGACAGGAAACAGAGTAAGGATTAAAGGGTCCCTTTCAGAATGGCAGACAGTGACTGGTAGGGTACCACAAGGCTCGGTGCTGGGACTGCAGCAATTTACAATATACATCAATGATTTAGATGAAGGGATTCAAAGTAACATTAGCAAATTTGCAGATGACACAAAGCTGGGTGGCAGTGTGAACTGCGAGGAGGATTCTATGAGAATGCAGGGTTACTTGGACAGGTTGGGCGAGTAGGCAGATGCATGGCAGATGCAGTTTAATGTGGATAAATGTGAGGTTATCCACTTTAGTAGCAAAATCAGGAAGGCAGATTATTATCTAAATGTTGTCAAGTTGGGAAAAGGGGAAGTACAACAGGATCTGAGGATCCTTGTTCATCAGTTAATAAAAGTAAGCATGCAGGTACAGCAGGCAGTGAAGAAAGCAAATGGCATGTTGGCCTTCATAACAAGAGGAGTAAAGTATAGCAGCAAAGAGGTCCTTCTGCTATTGTATAGGGCTCTAGTGAGACCACACCTGGAGTATTGTGTGCAGTTTTGGTCCCCTAATTTGAGGAAGGACATTTTTGCTATTGAGAGAGTGCAGCATAGGTTTACAAGGTTAATTCCTGGGATGTCGGGACTGTCATGTGCTGAGAGAATGGAGAGGTTGGGCTTATATACTCTGGAGTTTAGAAGCATGAGAGGGGATCTTATTGAAACATATAAAATTGTTAAGGGTTTGGACATGCTAGAGGCAGGAAACATGTTCCCGATGTTGGGGGCAGTCCAGACCCAGGGGCCACAGTTTAAGAATAAGGGCTACGCCATTTATAATGGAGATGAGGAAATACTTTTCACAGAGCTGCGAGTCTGTGGAATTCTCTGCCTCAGAGTGCGTTGGATGCCGGTTCTCTGGATACTTTCAAGAGAGAGCTAGATAGGGCTCTTAAAGATAGCGGAGTCAGGAGATATGGGGAGAAGGCAGGAACGGGATACTGATTGGAGACGATCAGCCATGATCACATTGAATGGTGGTGCTGGCTTGAAGGTCGGAATGGCCTACTCCTGCACCTATTGTCTATTGTGTCTACTTCACCACTCAATCATGGCTGATTTATGGCTCAACCCCTTTCTGCTGGCTTCTCCCCATAACCTTTGAAACCCCTACTAACAAAGAATCTATATTATCGTAGGCGTCCAAGGACATCCTCAAAGTGTTCCCTCGTGGACAGGGATGGGGTAGAATGTGTATCGCTTACTAAATGGTGGAAACCCCCGTTCCCTCAATATGAAACAGCATTCAGAATAGCAGAGAGTATCTACAGTCTACATGATAGAAACATATGGAGACCTTATGAATGATGATCCCAATCATTTTCCCCAGCCACTCCAAGTCCAGTGGTAGAATTTACAGATTTCACCTCGGACTCTTCAGACAGAACATAACCCACAAAACCGAGGGGAACCAGGTTATACAGAATCACAAGGAACATTTTAAAAGGCAGCAATGACCATTTTAGAGAACTTATTGCTTCTTTCTGGATATAATTTCCTTTGATTCATTGGGATCGGCAAAATATCACAGGTTGGGTTGGTGGGCTTACAGTGTGGATGATTTAGTTGATCAGGATGTTCATAGTCTGGGAAAGACAACAGAAAATATGAGGAAAATCTTTTACCTCAGCAACACTTCTCCACGCAAATCTCATAATAAATGTCCACTCTAGTTTAGTTTAGAAATACAGTGCAGAAACAGGCCCTTCGTCCCACTGAATCCACGCCGACCAGCGGTTCCTTGCACACTAATACTATCGTACACACTGGGGACAATTTCCAATTTTACCAAGCCAATTAGCCTACAAACCTGTACATCTTTGGACTTTGGGAGGAAACTGGAGATGCCAGAGAATACCCATGGAGGTCACGGGGAAAACGTACAAACTCCATACAAACAGCACCCGTAGTCAGGATCGAACCCGGGTCTCTGGCGCTTTAAGGCAGCAACTCTACTGTTGCGCCAACACACCACCACTCTACTGGAAGTGAAAACATTAAGTAGCTGCATTGCAGTCTGCGATTCCTCGCGTTACCATAGGCATGTGGGAAATTGCTTTGAACTCTCCAACTAAAGTCAGTATTTTCATTGACTTCAGTTTGCCTGATGAATGATTATGTTGGGAGAAGATTTAAAAATACAGTGGATCAATTCTACTCTTTACTCACGTACATTAATGAGCCACATAAGAAAATGTTTTCTAAAGTAGCATGCACAGCAGGTTGTTGGGCCACATGATATCAGTGGATTACGTTGCTCTGCAGAAATTGATACTGGACCCAATAATAATCCCAGAGCAGCCACAAAGACAATTGCTTGTTCTGCAATGCATCATGTCTGGGCAAGTTATAGACTAATTGACAGAGATTCATTGCTACGATTAGTCAACAACTCCATTATAACTAAAAAGGCCAAGTAATTGAACAATTGCTGGGATTGATAAAGTTCCACATAATAGAAAGTTACAAATCACCTTTTAGAACACAGTACAACAACACAAATATGATCATCTCCATTTTTATTCATATTTTAATATAGAGGTCAGAGCTAGATAAAAACAATTATAGTTTTTTCTCAGTGGTTATTTTCTTCCCAATATGATTGCCTTTTGGCTATATTGAATTTTAAAACACACAAATTCTACCAACTATTAGAATACTAATAGGATGTTACAATCCACAATAAAAGTAAATGTTTAAAACAAAACCTTATCCAACGATCAGTTGCAGAAAAAGGTCATTCAGACGAAGTGTTATTTATTTCTCCAGAGATATTGCCCAATCTGCTGAACATTACCAGCACCCCAGTACAAACTCACCGTCATAGCCCATGAAAGGAACAACTGAGAACGAGTGGTGCAGAGAAGATAGCCAAGCAGTATGAAGAATGCATCAAACCTTTAAAAATTTTATTAACTCTAATACTTTAAAAGTTCAGTAGTCAATAAAATATGCTGTAGAGTTATGCATTCATGATTATGGCAACTTTTAAATGGTAATTTTTCTGTGCCATTGATAATAAATATTCCACACACCAGAAGCCTGATGCAGCGTATACAAAAAGCTCAAACATTAAAGTTTTTTTCCAACTAAAGTAATGAAGTTTGATCTGTATTGGTCTGCGAATAAATGTAATGTTAAACAAACTGAAAATTATAATCAAACCTTGAACAAATGTATTCTCAATTTATGAAGGCCTCAAAAAAACCAATGACACTTTCAATGCTCACTTTCATATTACCCAGTTAATCAATTTTATTTTTTTAAATCTGCTGGTTTTGGAGCCGCTTCTAAACAAAGCCTAACACAAGATCGGAGCTTCTAGCTCACAGCGCCAGGCACTTATGTTTGATCCGGACCTCAGGAGAAGTCTGTGTGGAGTTTGCATGTTCTCCCTGTGACCAGGTTGGTTTCCTCCCACATCTCAAAGCTGTGTGGGTTTGTAGGTTGATTCCGACCTCTAAATTACCCATAATATGTAGGGAGCGGATGAGAATGATGGATAACACAGAACTAGAGTGAAGGGGTGATCGATTGTTGTCGTGGTCTCAGTGGGTCGAAGAGCCCGTTTCTATCAACCAGGTTTCAGTAGACCTCAGAATGGACAATTCCCATCCCCAATTGTTGAAAGCTCAAGCAGCTGATAGACTACAAATCACTTAAGGCCCAAATGATAATAATGGTAGAGGCCTGCGATCAGTGCCACTGAGCAGGCAGCCAAATTGCTCTGCTCCTATTGCCCCACAGTGTTCTCCATTTTATAATGGACCATCAAATGAAGGAAATAATGGTTTGTTTGGATGTCAGATATAAGAGCACGGTATGCACACCAAGACTATATTGAATTTTCAAGAAGGAACTGCAGATGCTGGAAAATCGAAGGTAGACAAAAGTGCTGGAGAAACTCAGCGGGTGCTGGCAGCATCTAAGGAGCGAAGGAAATATGCAACTTTTCGGGCCAAAACCCTTCTTCAGACTATATTGAATGTTGTTGGTCATTACTTTATCTTTAATAGTCATGTGTCCAATAGTATAACAGTCAAGGAAACAGTTCAGCTATTCTGTTTTACAACATATTTTTGCAATACCACATGTTAGAAACATAGAAAATAGGTGCAGGAGTAGGCCATTCGGCCCTTTGAACCTGCACCGCCATTCAATATGATCATGGCTGATCATCCAACTCAGTATCCTGTACCTGCCTTCTCTCCATACCCCCTGATACCTTTAGCCACAAGGGCCACATCTAACTCCCCCTTAAATATAGCCAATGAACTGGCCTCAACTACCTTCTGTGGCAGAGAATTCCAGAGATTCACCACTCTCTGTGTGAAATGTTAAGACAGGAGGGGAAGTGGAAATGTTCCATTAACATTAATCATGTAATGGGACAAAAATGTATTTTACCAATGATTTTAAGATGCCATAAATACTCCATTCATAAAATTACCAAAAATGCATGTATATTTGATATTTTTTCCCATCCAATTTCACAAGAGTCAATGTGTTATACACAAAAAGTGTATTCTTTGTTTAAATGTTGAAGTCCAACAATGATTTCTTAACTCCGACATCTCTCCTTGGGCGGATTGATGTCAAAGGCATTAGCAATGTCAAGGCACGTTTTCTGAAGCTATCCAATAACCTGCATGAGATAATCACTTACTTTCTGGAAGCATTTGGATTTTATTGACCTGTGTTTTTTTTTCACGTAGGAACCAATTTTAGAAATACTTAAAGCAGTAATAAAAGAGTTCTTCCTTTATAGCTTTTGAAGCAGTGATTAACTAGCTTTCACCGCCCTCTCAGCCACCCAGCAGCATCACCCCCATGCATCAGAGTCTTTATCTCTGTCGATTACAGACATTTCCCCTTGTTTTATCACCACTCATTCTTTACTTTGCAGCATGAAACAGATAATTTAATTTCTTTGTAGCACGGATGGATCATTGGTCCAAAACCATTCATTTGATTTTTCACTCCGCATATACCCTTTGGCCTGCAATTCCCAACATTGTTTTCAGTTAAACCTGTGCCTTTGATTCCACCATTCCCTCCTCCGATTTAGCATTGAACAGCCTTTTATTGCTGGATAATGAATGTATTTAAAGTAGACATCTGCAAAGACAAATATATATATATATATTTTTTTTTTAAATACAGCAAAATCAAATTATAGCGAGCTAATATCTTCCACTAGTGGGAGAGTCTAGGACGAGATGTCATAGCCTCAGAATTGGTAAAAGGACATTCTTTTTGGAAGGAGATGAGGGTGGTGAGAGGGTGGTGAATCTGTGGAATTCTTTGCCACAGAAGGCTGTGGAGGAAAATCAGTGGATATATTTAAGGCAGAGAGAGAGAGAGATACTTGATTAGTATGGGTGTCAGAGGTTATGGGGAGAAAGCCGCCATGATTGAATGGCTTAGACTTGATGTGCTGAATGGCCTAATCCTGCTCCTATCTCTTATGATCTTGAAGACTTGAGATATAGCTATTTGATTAGTTCATCAGGTGAAGTAACATATCCTTTTCCATCCAGTATGAACAACATGGACAATATCTCACTTCAGTTGCTCAGGGACCAGTGCTATTTCCAATTTATAACTCTCAATGAGGTGCAAATGGGCTGAGTGTGAACACTGGCACTACGTTGATAATGTACCCACTTAACCATCTGATTTATAGATTTACGAATATTTGATTGGAAGTTTAAGGCAGGGAATCCGAAACCTACTAATGCTTCCTGTTTCTGTGACCCTGGGACATTGCCAAAACTGCACAATTCTATAATAAAAATGAGCAAAAATAGGAATCATTGCATCATGCAGCACAGAAACAGACCATTCAGTCTGATTAATCCATGCGGACTAGTGGGCGCCCTTCCATATTAACACCATTGTCCAGCAATTAGTCATCACCCTCTATGCCTAAACGATTCAAGTGTTCATCTAATCTGGGTACCGACTAATCTCTGGGTGAAGATGATCCCTTTCATATCACCTCTAAATCTTTATCCCATTAACCCTAAAAATATTTTCTCTAGTTTATCCATTTCTGATACAGTGAAAATGATCCTCCATCTCAAATTGTATATCCTTTATCAGATCCTCCACCCATGTCCCCTGCACCAGAGAGAAAAAACCTTGCACTTCTATTATCTCCTCATTATACCCTAGCTTTGCATATACTTATGAAAAGTATATTGGATCTGTTTGGATGGCATGTAAAACAAAGCTTTCACAGTAATGCTATATACATGACAGTAATACACCTAAACCTATTACTGAAAAGTTCCAGCCCAGGTCATATCCTGATGAATCTCCTCTGCAATTTCCAGTGCTATCCCATCTTTCCAATATTCTCGGGACCAGAATTGCATGAAGTATTCCAGCTGAGGTCCGACTAACCTTTGTAAACTTAAAAACGTTACCTCTCTACTTTTATTCAATAGGCCAATATCTTATATGCCTTGACATATTGCTCACACAAATTGCCAGCTTGAAGATTTGATGGACGTACTGTTGCAGGAAAAATGTTTCCCGATGTTGGGGGAGTCGAAAAACAGGGGTCGTCACAGTTTAAGAATAAGGGGTAGGTCATTTAGGACTGAGATGAGGAAAAACATATTCACCTAGAGTTGTGAATCTGTGATATTATCTGCCACAGAATGCAGTGGAGGCCAATTCACTGGATGTATTCAAGAGAGTGTTAGATATAGCTCTTAGGGCTAACGGAATCAAGGGATATGGGGAGAAAGCAGGAACGGGATACTGATTTCGGATGATCAGCCATGATCATATTGAAGGCTCGAAGGGCCTACTCCTGTACCCATTTTCTCTGTTTTTATGTTTCTATGTACTCCCAGGGTTCTTGATTCCTCAAAAGTCTATAAGACACTACCATTTATGACATCCTAGCCTCATTTGTACTCTAAAATGCACCACCTCACATTTGTCTGGATAAAAAAAAAACTCCATCAACCCATTTGGCTATTCATTGGCTCGTGGCACTAAAAGCAATCCAGAGATTACAGCATTTGAGGGCCTGCTCTTTAAACGGCTACTTAGCTCCAAAACTCATGGTGCATGACCTCATCATTTCTCCTACCCGTGTCATTGATACCTGCACATACCATGATCTCTGGCTGGTCACCCTTGCCTTTCAGAATGTCCAGGAGCAGCCATTCTGAGGCAGCCTCAACTATAGCACCAGGGAGGCAACAAACCAACCTGGAGTCTCTTTCCCAACTATGGAAACATCTAAACCTTATGATAGAATCTCTTTTTTTTTTTTAATTTATTTTATTAGAAGCAATTGTACAAGTATAAGGCAATCAACATCAAAGTTATACAAGTTTCATACAGCTTCATTTTTAACATTAATACATAAATCGACAGATGGCACAATGGGCTAAGTGTTCGGCTGGCAACCGGAAGGTAGCTGGTTCGAATCCCGCTTGGAGTGCATACTGTCGTTGTGTCCTTGGGCAAGACACTTCACCCACCTTTGCCTGTGTGTGTCCTTGGGCAAGACACTTCACCCACCTTTGCCTGTCTGTGTGGATGTAATTGTGTGAAGCACTTTGGGGTCAATGCAAGTTGACTGAAAATGTGCTATATAAATAAAGAAATTTTAAAAAAAAATCAAATAAGAGAAAAAAGGAAAGAATGAAGAAAAAGAAGAAAAATGCAAAAGAGAGAGAAGAAAAGACCCCTAAACTACCAAAGAAGTGCATGAAGAAAAAAAGAGAAATGAGAAAAAATATGGAAATATGCCCTGCTGTCTTTCCCCCGCCCTCCGCTCACCCATCCCTAACATCGGTTTTAAATTTGTGTTCAACCATTCTGTTGTTGAAGAAATTCAGTGAAAGGAGACCATGTTTTGAAGAAATGATCTGCTTTTTCAGCCAAAACAAGCCTAATGTTTTCTAAATGTAATGTCTCGGACATGTCAGTAATCCACATCTTCACTGTGGGAAATGTTGTCTTTTTCCAGAATTTCAGTAAGAGTTTTTCCGCAGTTATTAGGCCGTAGTCAAGGAAGCGTCTTTGAAATATTGTTAACTTAGAACGGGCCTCTGACATGCCTAAAGTTATTAATTTTGTATCTGATTCCAGTTTAATTTTAAGTGTTTTAGAGAAAATATCGAATATTCCCGTCCAGAAGTTTTGTATCTTTATACAGGATGCAAAGGAATGGGTAAAGGTCGCTTCTTGGAGATGATAGAATCTCTGACCATTAATCATTCTCCCAGTGTTGTTTCCCCATTTCAGTACAGCAGCCACCACCATGGAGCCATGAACTCAGCTGTTACTGTTTTTTCACTTGGGATGCAATCCCATCCAAAAGCATCCAAACAACCACAGGGACTCCTGTACTACCCGGCTCACTTTCCTGATAGTCATCTATCTCCTCCATTTCTATACCTACAGTGTATCAGCTCTTAAACCTACTGTCTACAACATTATTCACACCCTGGATGCTTCATGGCAAGAGTAATGCAATCACCAATTTAAAAACAAGCCATAGAGGCTAAAACCATAAAGGCACTAGAAAGTAGATTGTAAGATCAAGCTGTAAAATTAACTAGCACCTGCTGGATGCAGTTGCAGACAGTGGTTTACAGCAATCCATCAGCCAAGCTGATTATTGATTAATCACTACTACTCAATATAGAGAGTAGGAATGCCCAAGAACATCCAGCATCCTTACAAATATAGGTGGCATGACTTGCAATGGAAGTGCCCAACATTTGCACAATTCATAAAAATTGAGCCAACTCATGAACAAATGGTATTATTGGCCTCCAGCTTTTCATCAATGATATATTAAGCCTGCTACAGAATAGCACTGATAGAATAACAATTTATTGGATTAATATTGAATTCAGTAAACTGGATCATTCCAGCGGACTTAATAGGCACAGAACTACAATAATTATCCATTTGTTCTTTATAAATAGGGATAATTAAGCAGCAACAAAAACATTCCAATGAAGTTATGGCGATGCATAGCATCCAATTGTTCTACTAGGTCAGCATTGCTAAGGGTCAAATCCATCCGCAACTCCCTAAATTACTCTTTCATTTCCACAAACCACTTTTATTTTTATTTTTTTATTATAATAATATTTTTCTCATGCTACACTGCCCATTTATCTCTTCCCACTCGGCAAGGACCCACCACATCTCTGGTGTAAAAAACAACAATTCACCAACACTTCTTCCACTTCAGCCTTCTTCATTCAGTGCTCTAAGGAGGAACAAGAACACAATGTGGTGATCAATTTTCAGTCCGCAAGGATGACTGAGAGCTTCCAGTTATCATCAATTATCCATCACTTAGATTCCCTTTGTTTTGGTTCCAGCACTGTTCCAAAGTTGCCCAAAGCAAAATCAGATCAGGTGTTTATTTTCTGTCTTGGCACGCTGTAGCTCTTGGCATTGGATATTCAATGACTTTAGGTGGTCCATTGTTTTCCTCTCCCTTCACAGATGCTTCTGTGTATTTTAGTTTCAATTCATTCTTTCATTTCTTTACTCGAACATTGGTATTTAGAATACACCAAGTCCTTGGTGTCCATGAAGAATAGGGGCATGAACTTCCCACATAAATACGCTATATGGTCCGAAATCATTGAAACGTATTAAACATCTTAAGAGGAAATGAGCTAACAGCTACTTCCATTAAAACTTACAAGCAGTCAGTTTTGAAATCACAAACTGTGGCTGTAATCATACAGACCACTCTCTATCGTAGTGGCATAAACTGGCCTAGAAACTAAATCACCATATTTATACAATAATAGGTGTCTCAGAGTGCACAAATAAATATATTTGTTAGAATTGAAAAAAAAAAAGCAATATAGAACTGGAGCCATCCTCATGATGGCACCGATTTGTGGACAAAGAAAAAAATTTAAACATAACAAGGACTAAGTATAAAGCCAGCTCTGTGGCACAGCTGATAGAATTGGAGCCTAACAACGCTAGAGACCCAGGTTCAATCCTGACCTCGGGTGCTGTCTTTGTAGAGTTTGCACATTCTCCGCGTGACTGCCTTTCCTCCGGGTGCTCTGGTTTCTTCCTACATCCCAAATATTTGCATGTTTGCAGGTTAATAGGCCTCTGTAAATTGCCTTTAGTGTGTAGAGAGAATGAGTAGAGAGTATGTGGAGGAGTGCAAAAGTGGAATAACAGAGCTAGTGAGAATGGCTAATCGATGGTTGACATGGACAGTGGACTGAAAGGCCAGTTTCCATGCCAGATCTTGCAATCAAACTTTGGTTTGCACCCCAACCCAGTCATTCTCACTCTTCTTGGCATCCCTCTTCCTTTCCAAATCATAAAAATTGCTTGTTTTCTCACTGTCAGTTTTGATGAAGGCTTACTGATCGGAAACATCGTTTTTCTCTCTCCACAGATGCTGCCTGCTGATGCTTCTTCCCATTAGGATTTGCACCATCTGCATTTGTTTGCTTTGAAACAACAGGGTAGTTTGGATTAAACCGGCAGCATCGGGTTGCAAACAAATGTAAACAGTTTAATTGGGATGGATTTATTACATGCACACTTGGCAAACTCCATACAGATTTGGATTTGCCATGCTGAGCATCTTTCGGCAAATAATGACAATGCGGCACAAGATTTATTACTTAATTGATAATAAGAATAATATGAGCCAGTATTTCCTTAAATTAACAATGCAAATGTATTTTGAGAAACTGACATTTTCCTCAGCTGCCTTCACTTTAGTTGGATTGGTATAAAGGACTCCAATTAATGTCTACTAAATTTAAGAAGTCGTACTGAGTGCATTTAATGTTTTTTTGTTTGCAGAACATGACATAAATTGCATTGGAATACATCAAAATTAAATTGAAGTCTTATTCAGGTTTTCAAAGGTGATTTACAAACACTCTCAGGAGAGTAATGGCCTATTGATTGCAGTGCACACACAAGAGCGCTTTAATAGAGATTTCAAATACTCAAGATGCACGATACCAATTAGCACAAAGTATGTTTTCCCCCACAAGATTTTCCAATCTTAAAGATCATATATACCATTAAAATAATTACTGATTTCTACATTATGGTCTTAGATTCAGCTTAATAGTTTGGTAAAATCAATTTAATTTCTGACTTGATAAAATGTCATCCCTAGTCTTAGTGCTGAAAATGAAACCCCCAAATCAGTTATACCATCAAAAACTCATCATACATAATATTAGCTCAACTTTTCATGCCTTTTAAAAATTGTAAATGCTCGAAGATTGAAGACCCAAGGAAAATACAATACAATAATACTTTCAGCCAAGTATGTTTTGCAATAAACGAGGAATTTCATTTGCCAAGCCAGTCATACAAATGAAAAGGAACGAAACACACAAAATACATTTTAACATAAACATCCACCACAGTGACTCACTGTGATAGAAGGCAAAAAAAAAAGTTCAGATCGCTTCCTTTCTTGTCCTCCTGCAGTCGGGAGCCTCAAGACTTCTGTTGACGGGATGATCTTGACTCCAGTAGCTGGCGGCGTTTGGGCCCTCCGCGTCAGGGCGATCAAGTTCCCGCATCGGGGGGGTGTCAGCTTCCCGCGCCGAGCGATCGAAACTTGGGTCGGGGCTGGTCAAACCTTCTGCGTCGTTGGGGCTTCCCGACATCTACAGTCTCTACTCGAGACTGCAAGGCAAGGGATCGGCTCCTATGTTAAGTCCATGCCCCGCAGTGGGGCTCAAAGTCAGTCCGAGCAGGCCTCCAGCTCCAGGATGTTAGGCCGCAGAACGACCGGAGATATGATCCGGAAAACAATCGCATCTCCAGCAGGGTTAAGAGATTGAAAAATAGTTTCCCCCTCTCCCCACATAAAACAAACCAGAGAACATTTACACAAACTTTTTAAATACTAAAAATAACAAAAAGATGAAAAAGCAGACAGGGCTGCCAATAATAGTTCCAAAACTAAAGGATCATTAAAACCACTGGTCAATAAATAAATGCCACTTATTTTTATTTATCTGGATACTATCACACTGTTCCTTTCCTCTTCACCCATAATCCACACACTCCTCCAACTAAATCTTTCTTCATCTCTGTTGTTCCCATCTGCCACCATTCTTCCTTTTTAAGTTCCATTATTCTTCTTCTACTCTATCTCTTATACTGGCTGTCTCTCCACTGTGTCAGGCTATGTAAAGGGTCCTGACTCTTTAGGACCCTTAAGGTCGGCACAGTGGTGCAGCAGTAGAGTTGCTGCCTTACAGCACCTGCAGCACCAGAGACACGGGTTCGTTCCTGACAGACTCCATGCTGCCTGTATGGAGTTTGTACGTTCTCCCCGTGACTGCGTGGGTTTTTCTCAGAGATCTTCGGTTTCCTCCCACACTTCAAAGACGTACAGGTATGTAGGTAAATTTGCTTGAAACGTGTAAAAATTGTCCCTAGTGTGTAGGATAGTATTAACGTGTGGGGATCGATGGTCGGCGCAAACCCGTTGGGCCGAAGGGCCTGTTTCCACGCTGTATCTCTAAACTAAACCCCCAAACAATATCCATTTCCCTCCACAGATGCTGCCTGACCCAGTAAGTTCTTCCAGTAGCACTCCTTTCTTTTCATCCCCCCAGGTTCCAGAATTTGCAGTCTCTTGTGCCTCCAAATAAATTTTTGTTGGGTAGCAGTAACAGTACAAGATTCACTGCAATTAAAACAATTGAAAAGTAATTCATGTTTATATCTTGACATATGAGGCCCCAGGATTCCCTACCGATGGTAAAGGAATCAGAATAAACTATTCTAGACAAAAGAAAGTTTGGAGTAATAATTGCAGTCTTATTCTGCGAGTATCTGTATGCCCGGTCCCAGTATCTGTATGTATCATGGGCACTGATCTCTCCACCAAAGGGATAGACAGTAAGCAACGCCTCAAAAGGAAACTAGTATCACAGACCTATATCACTTTGACCATGCTCCCATCTTGCAACTACCATCAGGAAGGTGGTTCATGAGTCTGAACACAATGACTGCCAAGTTCAAGAACAGCAACCATCTTCCCAGCAACCATTTCAAATACTGCACAACACTAACCTCAGCACTACCTCCAGAATTATCATCTACTGTGGACTTCAGTTTAGCACAATTAGTCTAGTTACTGAGTATTGCTGATTATAAATGTATTGTACATTATTTGTGTGTTGTGTTACTTTGTTAATGGAAAGCTACAGCAAGTTTTATTGTTCCATTGCCAGTACATGACAATTAAACACTCTTGACACCATCTACCAGGAAATAATAATAGTTAATATACATCTCTATAATAAAAACTAGTGTGGGATGAGTCCAATGATCCAAAAAGCTAAACTCTGATGGATTTAGTGGTTCTTAATAGTAACGGACATTCAGGATGCTTAGTTTTTCCCCATTTGAAGTAAAGGTTATAAAACTTAGATTACCGATCCATGTGTGTCTTTTCTGTAAGCCCCATATACATATTACAGTCTGTAAATGTACGGGCAGGAAAACATGCCATGAAATCTCGTGTCACAGAGGACCTTCACCAATATCCTCAAGGGCCACATGTTAACGATTTTCACATTTGCATGACATAGAAAATATTGTGCATGCAATTCCCAGTCACATTAATATGCGATGCTTGGGCTTCATGCATGGCTGGTCTTTCTAAATCAGCTGATCTAAATGGGAACCTGACCAGAGGTAGCAGCAGATACCAGAGAATACAGATATTGTATTCTGGAGCAAACAAAGTTGGAGGAATCTAACGGGAGGAATTCACACGCATCTCCTCTGTGTCCCATAGGTCAGCTCTTGCTCCCCCTCCTTCCAGACAAAGCAAGGACGCTCCCATGGTCATCTCCTTTCATCCCACCAGCCTCAGCATCCAACACAGTATCCTCCGACATTTGGCACCTCCAATGAGATCCAACCATTAATCACATCTTCCAATCTCCACCTTCCGCAGAGAACACTCCCTCCACAAATTCTTGGTTCCCACCTCCCCACTCAAACCATTCCCTCCCCAAGTACATGCCCGTGCATCCGCAGGTGATGCAACACCTGTCCTTGTACCTCCTCCCTCGACTCCATCAGGTAGCCCAACAATCCTTTCAGGTGAGATAGAGGTTCCCATGTACCTCCTCCAACCTCATCTACTGTTACCAATGTGGACTACTATATGTCGACGAGACCAAACGTAGACGCAGCGACAATTTCGCTGAATACTTGTGCTCAGCTCGCTGAGACCTATAGGATCGATCAGTTGCTAACCATTTACACACCCCTGCTCATTCTGACCTCTCTGCCATTGGCCTCCTCTATTGCCAGAGAGAGACTACAGACAAATAGGAGAAACACCTAATTTTTCACTAGGGTAGCTTACAATCCAATGGTATGAATGCTTAATTCTCTAATTTTAAGTAACTTCTACTAACACCCCCCTCTGCAATTTTCGTCCATCCTAGTTGTTTAACTAGTTCGCCAAAATGTATCCATCGAGATCACACCTGCCCTAGCCAACAATTGGCCTACCAGGGTATCACCTTGCCATAGGTCATTTGTTGCCAGCCCTGTTCGTCATTGTCTTTCCTCACCTCTAGTTTCCCCACCTTCCCCCCTACACTTTCAATCTGAAGATTGGTCCCAAACCAAAACCTCACCTATCCATTTTCTCCAGAGAAGCTGACTGACTTTCCGAGTTACTCCAGCATTGTGTGTCTATCTTTGGTATAAACCAGCACCTGCAGTTCTTTTTTCTACACCTCCAGAATTTTATTTAATTCTCTCCACTTTATCAACTTCCAAGATTTGCCGATGAACTGGGTCACCAGAGGCCATTTAGAATGGCCAATTAATCTTAAAAGTCCACATCTTTAGGATGTGTGAAGAAAGCAAAGCACCTGGAAAAATAGCCAGTCACAGGGAGAGCGTAGACAGCAAAGGAAGTCATGATTGAGTGACTCACTGGAGCCAAGGGGCAGCCGTTCCACCAGCTGCACCACTGTGCTGCCTAAAATTGTGTTTAAAACCGTTTCAACGGTAATGCCAAACAATAAAATAATATTTCACTATAAAAACACTTAGTGTTATTAAATGTAATAGTTTATTTTTCATTTCCATCAAAGAGCCTGACCATTTCCATACAGAGAAACATTTTCCACAGGTTGAATGGAGGAGAATGTGGGTTAATCTGGCTGTCAAACCATTTTTGTTCCATCTGTCTCAAACAATGCCAGATTGTTTGGAACTCTAGTATTAGTCTGGTACTACTACCAAAGCAACACTGCTGAGGCTTCAAGAGAATTAAGGAAATTCAGACAAGGGTCTGAATTTATGTTATTTATACCTGTTATTTATATTTAACAATGGTTTAGTATAAATAACAGGAAGGCTAAAATCTAGGCCAAAATATATTTCTTTCCATTTTGTGTTAAAAAGTTTGAATAAATGTTATTTACTTGTGATAGATGAGATTAGTTGACAACACCAATCTGCCTGCTTGGTGTTAGCCTTCCCTTATTTTATCACTCTTACTTTCATGCAAATTGGTAAAATTCCAAAACTTCAGAATCATTTCCTATGGTGGAATTTGCTAACATTACACATTTAATTTCCTTTCCTACTTCCTCTCGAGAAAACCTGTTCACAGACGATCAAATGTTTATTTGGCAATTAAGCATACATTAAATAAAAGTTTTGATGTTCATACCTCCATTTTCTTTAAGGACTCAGAGGGGGGGAAAAAATCTTAAATTCCAACTCCACTAAAATCTTGAACCAAACAAAATAAACCAGCCTGCTCTCTACGTCTATGTCAAAACGGTACTGGCATGCGTTTTAACCATCCATTTCTGATTCAGTATCTGCATTTTTTTTTCCTTTATTACTTCTCAAAGTTAGAATGGAATAGAATCTGACCAGCGACGGCAACAGAGATTACAGAGACGAGGATTGATGAAATGCAGGGAGGAGAGACTGTCCAGAGCCAAATAGTAGACTGTAATTCTTCCTACAGATGTTCAATGTCAGAAGGGAATGTACAAGGGCAAGTGAAAATTAATTGTCATGTTGCGTTAAGATAGGCAGATGAGGAATCTTCCAGTGGCACTGAAACAAATCCACTCATGAGGAGCCAAATCAAAATTTCAGTGGAAAAAAAGTGGTAGAGGTAACTGATAACACAGTTTGATGTATGTTACAGGAAATCATGATATTGTCACAAATCTTACCTGCAAAATAAATCAGGCACCTTTGAAGAGTCACAAGTGTGCACCTTTAAAGTTATGAGGTGAATATGCATACAAACATCTATAACCTGCATTTTTTTTTAATGTACAATTTGGGGATGGGATGTGTTTTGCTGTTTGTCCTGCCTATTCGATTACACCCCTGATTTTGTAGGTCCCTAAATGCGATGCGGTATTTCAGGGAATTGTGTATTTTCATACCTTAATGTGAAAATTATGTGAATGAATAAACACAGTTAACTCATTCATTCTAAATGAATAAAGTTAGCTACTTTTCATGACAACTGTATCATTCTGGATGTTAATCGTGCCATTGCATCAAATAAGTGATTCAGGATATTTTCTGCATGCTCTAGTATCCATTTCCATTCTTCCCAAGCACAAAAAGCAACCTTATGATATGAGCTTCAAATCCACTTAATGGTTCAAATTAGGTAGGTTTTACAGAATATTAACACATTTTGACATCACTGAGTGATGACAATACTTTTGGAAGAAATACATATGTGCAAAACAAATTGATTTTAAATGGAAAAGAAAAAAACTCATGATAATTCCCTAACCTTTATTCAGCAACCACATTCATATTCATTGATTTCTACAAACAAATGTTGTGCTGTAATCAATTTAACTCCTAAATCTGTTCTTGTCATTCAAACAGATTACAGCTAAACTAAACTAAACTCTGCAATCCTTTTTAGCCTCAGTAGCCTTTACTACCATCTTGTTTATCAATAATTAATTCAACTCAACATTAAAAATAAATAAGTAAATTATTTATTTCTCAAAGGCTAGTGGTGGCAGAGTTCAAAAGACAAGCCTCAGGAGATAGAAATTGATACTGTCTAAGAATTAGGGGTCACCCATGTAAAAAATGGATCCAAACTCCAGATTCGCCAACAAATGGAATCATGCACTCCAAATTTATCCTGTCAGTAGCCCCCTCTTGCCTGTTTCAATCAAGTAACCACTCATTTTTTCACACAAATGGTGGTGGGTGTATGGAACAGGCTGCCAGATGAGGTAGTTGAGGCTGGGACTATCCCAACATTTAAGAAACTTAGACAGGTACATGGATAGGACAGGTTGTTTTTATTTTTTGGGGGTGGGGGGGGGGGGAGGATATGGACCAAGCACAGGCAGGTGGTACTAGTGTAGCTGGGACATGTTGGCCGATGTGGGTAAGTTGGACTGAAGGGCCTGTTTCCACACTGTATCACTATGACACTATGACGCTAAACTTCAGCGAATATGAGCCTAGCTCATCAAATCTATTCTCAAGACAACTCATTCAATCCAAGTATTAGTCTACTAATCCCACTCCGAACTGCTTGTAAATAATTTGCATCCTTCCTTAAGTAGAAGACTATTGTACATTGCGCTCCAAGCACTTCGAATAGACAGGATGAATAGTAAACATTTTCATTTGGTGGAGGTATCCAAAACAAGGAAAAGGTATGAAATTTAGAGGTGGTCAGAGGAGGAATTTACTTCCCTTCCCCACAGAGGAGAATGGTTGTAATATGGAGCATAGTCTAAAGTGGAGCTGAACTAAATGTTATGAATAGCCGCAACATTTAAGCAATGCTGCAGCTACACACTATTTTAGCAGCATTGAGAAAAGCGTGTGAATTGCTAAATAAACTGTAGGCCATAACTGAATGAATGGATTACAAGTACAATGTATCTGGTATGTACCTTTAGAAAGGTATGTACCTTTAGAAAGGATATGAGAAGGAATTTCTTTAGTTAGAGGGTGGTGAATCTGTGGAATTCATTGCCACAACTGACCGTGCAAGCCAATTTTTGGGACATTTTTAAAGCAAAAATTGACAGGTTCTTGATTAGTAAGGGTGCCAAAGGATACGGAGAGAAGGCAGGAGAATGGAGTTGAGAAGGAAATAAGATCGGCCATGACTGAATAGTTGGTGGTCTGAAGTCTAATTCTGCTCCTATAACTAATGAACATGGGCTAAAGGGCCAATTTCTGTACTGTACCATTCTGACTCATGGGCTCCCACCCTACGATTCCATCCTCCAAAATGGAATCTCAGAAAACGCAACAAAGAAATTCTCCTCTCGATCCTCTTTTAGTAATAGCACAGCAAAACTGTTTGCGCATGGATACCAAAAAACATTTAGCATTGCTCTTCAATCTTACACAGATCAGTATTGCACGTAACATGGTGAGACCTCTCCAGGTGCACAGCTACATCTTAATCCAAAACTATTCTACCTTTTTCCATAAGGAATGGGAGTAAAATTAGGCCATTCGGCCCATCGTCTACTACTCCATTCGATCATGGCTGATCCATCTCTCCCTCCTAACCCCATTCTCCTGCCTTCTCCTCATAAACTGTATTGCACTGCACATATCCAACTGATAAAAAATGAGATATGCTTAGACTTTATGTCCCAAATGCATCATTGAATGATAGTGGAAAGCAAGATTAATAACCCATTCAACATAACATTTATGTTTTACTCACATAATTCTATCACAAACCAGTAGTTCAACATCGTTGGTTCATTTACTCCATGTTATACCAGCGTTTGAGTAATAAATGGAATTGACGAAAAGTTCCGCATGTTATTGAACCATGCAACTCTGACATACATTTAAAAAAAGGCACTGATTCCATTTACCCAATAGTGGACGAATGCCCTTTTGAATTTATAAATGATTAATTTATAATCATTGAATGGAGACAGTTTGAACACAGTCTCATTCATTGAGAACTCAATTGTTTCCAGTCCCACGGTATCATTGTGGCATATATATATATGCCTATTGAGATGCTCATCAGATGTGACATTCAGTTAGCTTATTTTTACCAGCTGGATAAATTATTACTCAATGTCATACATGAAAGCAGGTAACAATTTTGTACGAGAAAGTAAGGAGATAATTTCAAAAGATGAGCAAGTAAAATAACTCGATACCATAAATAACACTCAATCGAGCAGATAATGTGATGGGGCAAGTTCACTATTTGCTGATTTTATTTGAACATAAAATGTGCTGTAATATAATGTATTTAATGAATTCTAACCATAGCCTTATCCCTTGTCACATTCTGATATCTGCTTGGGTAAACAAAATGGCAGCATTATATTACATGCTAGTTCATCATCATAACTATAAAATTCTTCACTGGTCCCTTGCTTTCACTTCAATTCTGTGGGGTCTGGGGTAGCTGAGGAGGGCAAAATAGGATCTGGAAATACTGCCGCAGTCATGGCATGGGCAAATGGATAGTCTGGGAGTTGGGGAAGGGGTGGATGGGTTGTGGTGATGGTACACTCCTCCCTTTATCCTGGATCGTTACATGCTTCTAATGCACAGCCTATCGCATCCCAAATGCACCTCAGTTCAATTTAATTTAAAGATACAGCATGGAAACAGGCCCTTTGGCCCATCGAGTCCACACCAACCAACAATCACTTGTGCCCTAGTTATATCCTACACACTAGGGACAATTTACAAAATCCAATTAACCGACAAACCTGAACGTGTTTGGAATGAGGGAGGACATCGGAGCACCGGGAGAAAACTCACGCGGTCACAGGGAGAACATGCAAACTTTGTACAGAGTCGAATAGAACCCGGGTCTCTGACACAGTAAGGCAGCAGCTCCACTGCTGCGCCATTGTGCCACATGCTGTGCCGCCATTCTCCATTTTGAGTAAGCATTAGGCAGACCATCCTATGGATCAATCGAGACATTACAATTTTCCTCCCTCCACTCCCAAAAAGAGGCTTTGAGAACATACTTGAATATTTTCTAAGTTTTCGTGGTAATCTCCACATGGGTTATAATAAGTGTCCATTAAGTAGTTAAGAAGGAACTGCAGATGCTGGAAAATTGAAGGTACACAAAAATGCTGGAGAAACTCAGCGGGTGCAGCAGCATCTATGGAGCGAAGGAAAATGTTTCTGGTCTGAAGAAGGGTTTTGGCCTGAAACGTTGCCTATTTCCTTCGCTCATAGATGCTTCTGCATCCGCTGAGTTTCTCCAGCATTTTTGTGTACCTTGGGAGTTAAGTAGTTGTACACAAACTTGCATTCCCACTGATGGCAATGCTGGGATGTTGTTTTGGGAGGGGAAGCAGATGGTGGTCCGATTATCAAACATGGCTATGCAATGGAAGGCATTTAAAGAACTACAACAATTGTTCATCCCAGTTTGGCAAAAAAATAAATCAGGGAAGGTAGTGCATCCGTGGATAACAAGGGAAATCAGGGATAGTATCAAAACAAAAGATGAAGCGTACAAATTAGCCAGAAAAAGCAGCCTACCAGAGGACTGGGAGAAATTCAGAGTCCAGTAGAGGAGGACAAAGGGCTTAATTAGGAAAGGGAAAATAGATTATGAAAGAAAACTGGCAGGGAACATAAAAACTGACTGCAAAAGCTTTTATAGATAAGTGAAGAGAAAAAGATTAGTTAAAACAAATGTAGGTCCCTTGCAGTCAGAAACAGGTGAATTGATCATGGAGAATAAGGACATGGCAGACCAATTGAATAACTACTTTGGTTCGGTCTTCACTAAGGAAGACATAAATAATCTGCCGGAAATAGCAGGGGACCGGGGGTATAATGAGATGGAGGAACTGAGTGAAATCCAGGTTAGCCGGGAAGTGGTGTTAGGTAAATTGAATGGATTAAAGGCTGATAAATCCCCAGGGCCAGATAGGCTGCATCCCAGAGTACTTAACGAAGTAGCTCCAGAAATAGTGGATGCATTAGTGATAATTTTTCAAAACTCTTCAGATTCTGGAGTAGTTCCTGAGGATTGGAGGGTAGCTAATGTAACTCCACTTTTTAAAAAGGGAGGGAGAGAGAAAACGGGGAATTACAGACCAGTTAGTCTAACATCGGTAGTGGGGAAACTGCTAGAATCAGTTATTAAAGATGGGATAGCAGCACATTTGGAAAGTGGTGAAATCATTGGACAAAGTCAGCATGGATTTATGAAAGGTAAATCATGTCTGACGAATCTTATAGAATTTTTCGAGGAAGTAACTAGTAGAGTGGATAAGGGAGAACCAGTGGATGTGTTATATCTGGACTTTCAGAAGGCTTTCGACAAGATCCCACTTAAGAGTTTAGTATACAAACTTAAAGCACATGGTATTGGGGGTTCAGTATTGATGTGGATAGAGAACTGGCTGGCAGACAGGAAGCAAAGAGTAGGAGTAAACGGGTCCTTTTCACAATGGCAGGAAGTGACTAGTGGGGTACCGCAAGGCTCAGTGCTGGGACCCCAGCTATTTATAATATATATTAATGATTTGGACGAGGGAATTGAATGCAACATCTCCAAGTTTGCGGATGACACGAAGCTGGGGAGCAGTGTTAGCTGTGTGGAGGATGCTAGGAGGCTGCAAGGTGACTTGGATAGGCTGGGTGAGTGGGCAAATGCATGGCAGATGCAGTATCATGTGGATAAATGTGAGGTTATCCACTTTGGTGGCAAAAACAGAAAAGTAGACCATTATCTGAATGGTGGCCGATTAGGAAAGGGGGAGATGCAACGAGACCTGGGTGTCTTGGTACACCAGTCATTAAAAGTAGGCATGCAGGTGCAGCAGGCAGTGAAGAAGGCGAATGGTATGTTAGCATTCATAGCAAAAGGATTTGAGTATAGGAGCAGGGAGGTTCTACTGCAGTTGTATAGGGTCTTGGTGAGACCACACCTGAAGTATTGCGTACAGTTTTGGTCTTCTAATCTGAGGAAAGACATTCTTGCCATAGAGGGAGTACAGAGAAGGTTCACCAGACCGATTCCTGGGATGTCAGGACTTTCATATGAAGAAAGACTGGATAGACTCGGTTTGTACTCGCTTGAATTTAGAAGATTGAGGGGGGATCTTATAGAAACTTACAAAATTCTTAAGGGTTTGGACAGGCTAGATGCAGGAAGATTGTTCTCGATGTTGGGGAAGTCCAGAACAAGGGGTCGCAGTTTAAGGATTAGGGGAAATCTTTTAGGACCAAGATGAGGAAAACATTTTTCACACAGAGAGTGGTGAATCTCTGAAATTCTCTGCCACAGAAGGTAGTTGAGGCCAGTTCATTGGCTATATTTAAGAGGGAGTTAGATGTGGCCCTTGTGGCCAAAGGGCTCAGGGGGTATGGAGAGAAGGCAGGAACAGGATACTGAGTTGGATGATCAGCCATGATCATATTGAATGGCGGTACAGGCTCAAAGGGCCGAATGGCCTACTCCTGCACCTATTTTCTATGTTTCTATGTGAGAATTTGTGATTCAGGGTTTGTGACAACTCTTCAGTGCTTTGAGGTGCTTGCTTTCAATGCCCACAAAGCTTAAGGGGGGGGGGGGGGGGGGGGGGGGGGGATTACTCTTCGATTTTGATGTCTTGATCTTCAAAATCGTTTTTTCAAATGGCTAAAAATTGCAAGCATACACTGAGTGGATATTTAAGTGCAACTGTCTTCTGCTTTCTGCGTAAAGTCTTAGAGATGATGTCGACAATAGCTTGGAGCACAGCTTCAAAAATGAATGCATTTGCAAGTATTATTGATACTTTGCATCTCAATGACTGTGGTGAGGCAACTTTGAATCTGGTAATGGAGGCAATGAAAACTGAACAGTTTATTCAATTGTCCTGTAGATTAGCTCCACTCTACCAGGAGGCTTGGTATTGCAGTAAGGCGGGATGAGAAAATGATAGATTATTATTCAAGCAAGTTTCATTATCATATGCAACAAGACCAGAACAATGAAATCTTTACTTGCTGCAGCCTCATAGGCATATTCATACAAATAAATACAAGGTAAATTCAAATTTGGTTTCATACAGGGTAAACTGATTAATTGTAAGGACTGATGTAGTGCAACCTTATAAGCAGTCACACCATGTTGTTGCTGAGGTAGTGTTGTGAAGGGTGGTTCAAGATGATATTCTTGGACCTGGAGTCCTCAGTTCCTAGGCTGTTGTTGTTGGGCACCCAGAAGCATAACTAACCATACTTGTGACAAGTATTCAGCACGAAATGTGCACAACATCTGTTGCCCCACTTGCAACCAGACCTGCTGAGTATTTCTAGCATTTTCCATTTTTATTTTAAATTTCCAGAATCTGCAGATTTATTTTCATTCTGCCAATTGTTTTATATTTGGCTTTAAATATGTGATGTAGCATTGTACAGAAGCTCAGTAGCCTGGAATGCATATATAGAGACTTCAATTTATAGAATATTGTACATGTTTACAGTAAATATTAAATATTAAAAGAGCTTTCTCAGCATTTATGTCTATTGCCTTCAGATACTATTATTACATGACAAACTGGCCACAATAGACCTGCACGGGAAGGTAGACGCTCCCGCCCCCATGAGTCTCGGGCAGATGGGGCTCATCAGCCTGGGAAGGCAGTCCATTTATGAGAGGGATAACTCTGATTTAAAACCTCCACTACCTAGTGGCCATATCCAGTCATGGAAAAGGCTCCAGGAGTACACCTCAAGAAAATCCTGAGTCGGAGCCCCTAAGGCAGTTCATCGTTGTCTACAACGTCGTTCTGGCAGCTCAGCCTGTCCTCCATATGGCATCACCCAGGCTGGAATCCGACCACACATTTCCTGCAAACCTACACCTACAACCTGGAGAGGACACTCCAGCTTTGCCTGCGGCGTTGACACAACACGGGGAGCAACAGTTACCGGTTATAAGTCATCGCTAGACTGGCGTAAAGTGAGGCACCGTGGGTTGCTCCCGACGGTGGGAGGGATTTTCGGATCTCACTGGACAGCTACTGCCCGCCTCAAATCTGCTATCCTCATTGGGTGCACGGGGATTAGGAACCATCCGAAAAGCAGATCGCAACCTTCGCACCTACCAACAAAGGAACACATCAAAAGAGACCAGCTCTAAAACTGGGAACTTGGAATGTCCGGACAATGATGACCTGCCTCTCTGAAACTTACAGGACATCAGCGATTCCAGGAAAACAGCCTTGGTTTCCTGGAGACACCCATGCTCAAAGCATTGGCATCAACAGGATCTGATCCTAGTCGGACGTGCTGCCATCAAGAACGTTCTCCATACACGTTCCTACCACAGTGCGGACTGTGACAGACCACTCCTTGGTGTATTGCAAGATCAGGCAGCAACCACAGAGGTTTTACCATGCCAAGAACCAGGGGAACCCCCGCATCAATGTCAGCAAGATGCCCCGTCCAGATCTCGTGCAACAGGTTGCAGAGGCTTTTGAGAGAGAACTTGGCACCTCGTGTCCTGGAGACTCTGCAACAGAGAAGTGGGAACCTCTGCGGGACACCTTGCCTTGGCTAGCTTTGGGAAGAAGACCTCAATATCGTCGGCAAGGTCTTTGCTCGGGTCATCTTGATCCGCCTGCAGAAGCTGGCAGAACATGTCTACCCAGAGTCACAGTGCGGTTTCCGAGCTGGAAGGTCAACAGTGGACATGGTCTTCTCCATTTGTTAGCTCCAGGAGAAGTGCAAAGAACAGCGGATGCTCCTGTATGTTTCTTTCATTGACCTCACCAAGGCGTTCGACCTCGTCAGCAGAGATGGCCTATTTAAGGCTCTGCCAAAGATCGGCTGCCCACCAAAACTGCAGAGCATGATAGAATCCTTCCACATCAACACAAAGGGGACAGTGCAGTTAAATGGCAACTTCTCGGAGCCCTTCGTCATCTGCAGTGGCGTTAAACAAGGCTGCGTTCTCGCTCCCACACTCTTTGGGATTTTTTTCACTCTGCTCCTGAAAAATGCCTTCGGCACTGCAACAGAGGGGATCTACCTGCATACTAGATCAGATGGCAGGCTCTTCAACCTCACCCGCCTCAGAGCAAAGACAAAAGTACGCAAAGCTCTCATCAGAGACATGTTGTTTGCCGACGACGCTGCAGTTGTGTCCCACACCCAGCAAGAACTACAGTCATTGATGGACCGCTTCTATTGGGCATGCAAGGACTTCAGGCTGACCATCAGCCTGAAGAAGACAAACGTCTTGGGGCAGGATATAGAGGTGCCGCTTGTCATCAAAATCGATACAAACTTTATGCCATCCATCAGTTCATGTACCTCGGCTCCACCATCACCGACCTCTCCTTGGACACAGAGGATAAGAGGATTGGAAAGGCAGCTACAACTCTCACTCGCCTCACAACTCGAGTGTGGACCAACCCAAAGCTGACAGTGAAGACAAAGATAGTAGTCTACAATGCCTACGGTCACAATTATAAACACCAGGTCTTTGAAGCTTTCTTTCTTTGGTCAAGTTTCATTAATGTCCCTTGTCTTTTTCTACACTCATCCTTGTGCTTTAATTCCAGGCTCTTGGCATTCATATGGCTAAAATGTGTTCGTCTCTCAGTGTTTGATCATCAGACATTAATACAAGACCAATGAAAGAAACGCTAGCCACCAAAATAAAAACAGTTTAGGCCAAGTGCTAAAAAATCTCAATAAGCTGCAAACTCACTGCAGCCAATTTATTTCCAGCCGGTTCCACAGAATCAGGCCCTTCAGCCCACTGAACCGTTGCCAAACATCAACCGTAGGCCCCCCTCGGTCATGACTGACCATGGGTGATGCATCCTAGTTATTGGCTGCTTGCTCCAAACCTCGGCTGGAGCAGCGTCGCTTGTGGCTGAAGAGACCAATGCGTGCGTGAAATCTCTGTTGCAAAGGTCACATTTGTGTGTGGTCTCTGGTCTGTTGAAGTTGCTGCGCTCCTTTCTGCATGCCCGCTTGTCTACCGCTGCGTTCAACAGTTGCTCTTCCCCCATTTTGATATGTTGGTTCAGGGTACCTCTCCACCTTGTGCGGTCAGCTGCAAGGCTCTCCCAGGTCTCCACATCGATGTCGAGCGCCTTCATATCTCTCTTGCAGACATCCTTGTAACGTAGCTGGGGGCGGCCGATGGTTCTCCTCCCAGATGTCAGCTCTCCATAGAGGATGTCTTTTGGAATACGGCCATCCTCCATGCGGTGAACATGGCCCAGCCACCACAGTCTGCGCTGCCTGAGTAGAGTGCACATACTGGGAAGGCCAGTGCGAGACAGGATCTCAGCGTTGGACACTGTCTTGCCAGGATATGCCCAAGTTACGGTGGATGCTTCGAAGGTGGAAGGTGCTGAGTCTTCTCTCCTGTCTGGCATATGTTGTCCATGTCTCACTACCATACAGCAGCGTGCTGCTGACCATCTTCACCACTTTCTCCCCAATACACCCATTCTCCATCTACCCTTCTTCCCCATGTCTTCTTCCTTGGTCGTCTCCATCTGGTAAAACTGTTCTTTCATCATTTCATTCTTCACACCCTCCCAGCCATCGCCCCTCTTGCTAGTTTTAGCCTTCCGCTCTGACAGATCTGCTATTTCTCATCTGTATCCGAATAGAAAAAGTAACTATTCACCACCCTGTAACATCAACTATTGAATCGCATATTAAGTCACAGACAAGGCACAAATATCTGAAGTGGTTAAGGGATTCTGAAGTTAATGTAGCCTCCCATTTGCCTGGAGCCAAATTTACTAGTTACAACCACTTTAGATTATATTCATACAGTTACAACAATCTATAATTAAAGATTTGTAATTTGAAGATGCTTTAAACCAGATTAGTGGCAAATGTGACAACCATATCCCAAATTAGACACTAACTATGAGCAAGCCACCAAAATGTACAACCAGTGTATTCAGCAATTTCCACCCTGCCACCACCAGTTTTGACAGAAAATCCAATTAATACAATCATTGTACTGAACCTCAACCTCACTATGACTGTGAAAGGTACGTACTTACATCTAACGTAGATCACTGCAAGACCGATTAAAAGCCTTTCAACAGTGAAATATTTTGAAATCTAAAGATTTTTTTTAAAAGGTTAATGCACTCAACAGTGAAAGCACAATAAAGAGGTCAACATCACCAGAAAAATGTTAAACAATTGTATGGCTGGAGATTAATTTACAGAAGTTTTTCCATAGAAACAAAGAAACTAGGTGCAGGAGGAGGCCATTCGACCCAACATTCATTGTGATCATGGCTGATCGTCCCCTATCAATAACCCGTGCCTGCCTTCTCCCCATATCCCTCGACTCCACTGGCCCCTAGAGCTCTATCTAACTCGCTTAAATCCATCCAGTGACTTGGCCTCCACTGCCCTCTGTGGCAGGGAATTCCATAAATTCACAACTCTGAGTGAAAAAGTTTTCTCTCACCTCAGTCTTAAATGACCTCCTCTTTATTCTAAGACTGTGGCCCTTGGTTCTGGACTCGCCCAACATTGGGAACATTTTTCCTGCATCTAGCTTGACCAGTCCTTTTATAATTTTATATGTTTCTATAAGAAACCCCCTCATCCTTCTAAACTCCAGTGAATACAAGCCTAGTCTTTTCAATCTTTCCTCATATGACAACCCTGCCATCCCAGGGATCAATCTCGTGAACCTGCAATTGCTTCAATCAGAAGGATGTCCTTCCTTAAATTAGGAGACCAAAACTGTACACAATACTCCAGATGTGGTCTCACCAGAGCCCTATACAGCTGCAGAAGAACCTCTTTACTCCTATACTGAAATCCTCTTGTTATGAAGGCCAACATTCCATTAGCTTTCTTTACTGCCTGCTGTACCTGTAAGCCAACTTTCAGTGACCGGTGTACAAGGACGCCCAGGTCTCGCTGCACCTCCCCCTTACCTAACCTAACCCCATTGAGATAATAATCTGCCCCCTTGTTTTAGCCGCCAAAGTGGATAACCTCACATTTATCTATATTATACTGCATCTGGCACGCATCTGCCCACTCACTTAACTTGTTCAGGTCACCCTGCAACCTCCTAACATCCTCTTCACAGCTCACACTGCCACCCAGCTTTGTGTCATCCGCAAACTTGCTAGTGTTGCTCCGAATTCCCTCTTCCAAATCATTAATATATATGGTAAACAGTTGCGGCCCCAACACCGAGCCTCGCGGCACTCCACTCGCCACTGCCTGCCATTCTGAAAAGGTCCCTGAAAAGTTCACTCCTACTCTTTGCTTCCGGTCTGCCAACCAATTTTCTATCCATGTGAAGACCCTACCCCCAATACCATGAGCTCTGATTTTAGTCACCAGTCTCCCGTGTGGGACCTTATCAAAGGCTCTCTGAAAGTCCATATACACTACATCCACTGGCACCCCTTCATCCATTTTACTTGTCACATCCTCAAAAAATTCCAGAAGATTCCAGAAGATTAGTCAAGATTAGCCCACTGGGATTGAGAGGTATAAAATGTTTTTACTGCAAAAATGTTTTCACTGCAAAGTGAAATAGGAGTAAATGTTTCAGGTAGGTTATCTCAAGATTTAAAAAAATATAGAGGAAACTTCAACTCTATTCTTCTCTCCGGAACTGTACTGAACTTTAAATCCTTAAATTTATTGACAAAATAATTGGATTCAACAGGAATATAACCAAGCACTTTTAATATCACACAACGAGAATTACAATCTCCCGTGATAGACTCAAAATGCTGGAGTAATTCAGCGGGTCAGGCAGCATCACTGGAGAAAATTAATAGGTGACTTTTCGGGTTGAGACCCTTCAGTTACAGTTAAGTTTATTTTCATGTTTACCGAGGTACAGCGAAAATTTTTTGTTGTGTGCTATCCAATCTGTGGAAAGACAATATACTAATACAATTGAGCCATTTACAGGGTATAGATACATAAGGCAATAACGTATAGTGCAAGGTAAAGCGAGCAAAGTCCAATCAAGGGTAGTCCAAGGGTCACCTATGCGGTGGATAGTAGTTCAGGACTGCTCTCCGATTGTGTTCATCAGTCTGATGAAGGGTCTCAACCCAAAACGTCACCTATTCATTTTCTCCAGGGTTACTCCAGCACTTTGTGTCCATCTTCGGGGTAAACCAGCATCTGCAGTTCCATCTTACACACTTTCAATCTCACAACTTGTTTTAATGAAGCAAATGTCATTATTCGGAGTATCAAGCAGCATTTCCAAAAGTAGCAAACAATATGCATTAGCACTTTAACTGCATGCCCATAGTAAAATAGTTTAACCCCATTAATTTACAAAAAGAATCATATTAATTGAAAGACAACAACCATGACCTTTTTGAAGGTTCCTCAGATATTTATGTGAAAATTAGCTAATTTTAAATCTTCGTCAATGGTGGGCAGAAATCCTATGAATAAAAAAAATGAAAGCACACTGACTTTTTAAATCACCATACGGTGGGATGATTCTTCAATGTCTCTCACTTAAATCCACTGGGAACCACGTCAAAGCAAGCAAGCAAGCAGGGTGCAATTTTGCACACAAGCGATTAAGTACAGGATGGGAGATGAATGATTCCTGGATAAACATTAAAGCCTACAATGAGGGTGACTGGGAAGGGCAAGGAGTAAGGCTAACTTATGGAACATAGAGAACTCCTCTTAGCCCATGAGCAATTCCCATAAAATCTAACCGATTCTGTTCAATCAGCAATTTATTGAATTTTCTAGTTTAAGAGCACCAAAGGCACTACCCTCAAGTTTTCAATCCACTGAGTGTAAGGATTGAGCAATCAACTTTTACCATTGCCATTTTGTTCAAGAGGTGAGCGAGTTGGATTACAAAAATTAGAGTTATCTTTATGCGGCTGGTAGGAAAATATTTGGAATAGTCCAAGATCACATTAGCTACTATTTACAGATCTTCAGACTAATTAATAAAATTCAGCTCGGATTAATTGAATGCAAATAACATTTGTTTAATTTGATCAAGTTTTATATATGATTATATATTGGAGACAATGAGCCTTTCATCTGGAAATATATTGAAAATAAACACTTGGTCACAAGGAAAAAAGTTTAGAGTCGACAGCTCAGAGAAGGTGAATGTTGGTGGGTGGTGATTGAAGTGGCAGATTGTTTTTCAACTTTTCTAATATATATTATTTTATATATCAATAACTGATAAATTGTAATGAAAAACGATCAACTATATTTTATAGTTATGGAGAAGCCAGAACAAAGACGTGACAGCATCTGTACATCAATATTTGCAAGATTCAGGCCTAGTGTCAAAGACACTTTAAAGAACATAAGTAATCCTCATCTTTACCAACAGGAATGAAGTACACAAGCAAAGATATATCAAATGAAGATTTCTAAAATAGTTTAATCTTCAGTACAATTTTTCAATTCTGGATAGAAAATTATGGATATACTCGTGGTAAAGTTGTACCTGCAGATTATAGACAATAGGTGCAGGAGTAGGTCATTCGGCCCTTGCGAGCCAGCACAGCCATTCAATGTGATCATGGCTGATCATCCCAAATCAGTACCCCATTCCTGCCTTCTCCCCATATCCCCTGACTCCGCTATCTTTAAGAGACCTATCTAGCTCTCTCTTGGAAGTATCCAGAGAACCAGCCTCCACCGCCGTCTGAGACAGAGAATTTCACAGACTCACAACTCTGTGAGGAAAAAGTGTTTCCACATCTCCGTTCTAAATGGCTTACCCCTTATTCTTAAACTGTGGCCCCTTGTTCTAGACTCCCCTAACATCGGGAATATGTTTCCTGCCTCTAGCATGTCCAAACCCTTAACAATCTTATATGTTTCAATAAGATTCCCTCTCATCCTCCTAAACTCCAGAGTGTACAAGCCCAGCCGCGCCAGTCTCTCGGCATATGACAGTCCCGCCATCCCGGGAATTAACCTTGTAAACCTATGCTGCACTCCCTCAATAGCAAGAACGTCCTTCCTCAAATTAGGGGACCAAAACCGCACACAGTACTCCAGGTGTGGTCTCACTAGGGCCCTGTACAACTGCAGAAGGATCTCTTTGCTCCTATACTCGACTCTTGTTATAAAGGCCAACATGCCATTTGCTTTCTTTACTGCCTGCTGTACCTGCATGCTTACTTTCATAGACTGATGGACAAGGAACCCCAGATCCCGTTGTACTTCCCCTTTTCCCAATGACGCCATTTAGATGGTAGTGTGCCTTCCTGTTTTTTATACCAAAGTGGATAACCTCACATTTATCCACATTAAACTTCATCTGCCATGCATCTGCCCACTCCCCCAACCTGTCCGTCACCCTGCATTCTCATAGCATCCTCCTCATAGTTCACACTACCACCCAGCTTTGTGTCATCTGCAAATTTGCTAATGATTGAAGCAGTTAACATTCTGGTCTTTAAAATATTAACTTTGTGCTTCACTTTTCATCAATGCTGCCAAACATGGTGGTTTCAGCATCTTCTGCTTAAATTACAAGTCAAACCTATGTCCTCTGGTCTTCGATTCACCTAGCCTGGGCAAGAGACTCTGTGCATCTACATTAATACTTTATTTTAGTGTACTTTATTTAATATACCTATTTCAGATTGTGTTCCATTTATTCCATTATTTTCAGAAACTACCCGATTTATTTCACTCATTTCTTTCAGTAGCCTTCAAAGCATCCCATTCACACAAATCATGTTTCTTATTTTGAGTGCTGCATAACTTTCTCTAGTTTTTTTTCATTTTAATCCAATTATTTAATGCTTCCTCTTTCACTGTTGTATTGGCAGTGATCGGTTCTCCAGTGTTGACAGATGCAACATGTTCACTTAGTAACTCAGCCATCTCCCACCATCACAGTAATTACACTCAAACCGGCACATGCACCTTTATTGGAATGAATGAATACTTTATTGTCACATGCGACAAGTCACCGTGAAATTCTTTGCGTGCATACACAAGGTATGCAAATAGTAACCACATAAAGGGCGTTGACAAAGTTACAAAGTATCCTGCACCAGGTCCTCCTTTGTTCTCCCCCCCCCCCCCCCCACACTAACGGCGGTCACCACATGCCTGGTCCTCCTTTGTTCTCAACCCTCACGGTGGTCCTCACTCGTCGGGTCCTCCTCCGTTCCTTGCAGTGCGACCTCCAGCTACCATGTGGTCCATCCTCGACCGCCGGTGACCTCAACAATGACCTCCAACCACAACAACCTACGCACCGACCTACTTGTCGACCGCTAATAAAAAGCTACGTAATAAATTAAAAAGCAGTAGCCTTTACAATTTAACTGTTTACAATTTAGCTCTTTGAATGAAGGGCACCTTTTGATTTATTTTATTCCCAAGCTATTCTTTGTACTATCCTATCCCAGTGTCCCATACTCTGTGTTAAGTTGGTTCCCAAATATATCACAAGCACTTTCTGAATGTCCGTGTTTCATTTCAGCTTCTGTGTATTTAATTTTCTTGCAAACTGTAGTTTCCGCATTTCAGCATCATCCTTGATCTCTTTGCCCATGGGGATTCTTTTACATTTATCAAGAGTGGCAGTATTCATACTGATGGCTACAAGAGTTCTCTCAGAACTGAAATTGATTCATCTCAAATCATGGGCATAGGTCCAGTTCCAAAAACATTCAAATCATAACACCACTGAGAAATGGCTATCTTAAAAAACAAGTTTGTGCTCATAAAATAAAGTTAGCCTTCTGAGATGGAACTTTGAAAAGGTTAAGAACAAAAATATATTTAAGAGAAATAAGAAAATGACTGCAGTGGCCAGATATGAAAATAGAAACAGTATTTGGTTCTGATCACCACAAGAGTTTAGTTTATCGTCACCTCTACCGAGGTACAGTGAAAAGCTTTTGTTGCATGCTAACCAGTCAGTGGAAAGACTATTTATACATAGTCAAATGCACAATAAAGGAAATAACATTTAGTGCAAGATAAAGCCCAGTAAAGTACGATTAAAGATAGCCCAAGGGTATGCAATGAGATGGATGGTAGCTCAGGACTGCTGTCGAGTTGTTGATAGGATGGGTCTTTTTCTGGTAAGAACAGGGTGGCATGGCAGTATTGTTACTGCCTTACAGTGCCAAACGGGTTCGATCCACACTCCAAAGACGTGCAGGTTTGTAGGTTAATTGGATTGGTTAAAGTTAAAATTGTCCCTAGTGTGTAGGATAGTGTTAATGCATGGGGATTGATGGTCGGCGCAGACTCAGTGGGCCAAAGGCCCCAATTCCGCGCTGTATCTCCAAATTAAACTAGGAATAAACTGTTCCTGAATCGGAAGGATGCAATTGAACTGCCGAAAGTACAATAGGATATTTGTTCCAAGGTATGTTGGCCAAGATGGACTATTCGAGCAATAAGGAGAGAATGGATTGACTGGGTTTGTTTTCCTTACAGAGAACACTAATAGGGCATAATCTGATGAAATGTATAAAAATCATGACAAATGTAGGTTACAGGTTTTAAGGGACAAAAGATTAACAACATTTAAGGATGTTTAAGAACGCTCTCAACAACTAGAGAGCGGTCCTGAGCTACCATATATCTCATTGCTTACCCTATTTTTAAACTGACTTTACTGGGCTTTATCCTGCACTAAACATTATTCCCTGTATGTACATCTGTACATTGTGGATGGCTCGATTATAACCATGTATAAATAGTCTTTCCACTGACTGGTTAGGATACAAAAGCTTTTCACTGTTCCCACTCCCCCGACCAGTTACAATGTAATGCATTGCTGAAGAGGGTGGTATTTAATGTTTAGATGAGTACTTGAAACACAGCAGAAAATGGCCAGGTGCTACAAAATGGGATTATCAGAGACCATCATTTGTAGGCCAAAACAGACACAGTTGGCTGAAGAGCCCATTTCTGTGCTCTTATCAAAATATAAATGCTGAAAACATTCAAGAAGTCGTACTGTTTTATCAAAGACAAAGTCATGAGAATACTTAACACTGGCAAAATATCAATTTCCAGGAGAGTACTTAACCCTCCAAAATGCTACTGTCTGTAATTCACCTGATTGGAACGCATTTGATCAAACTTGGCTAGCTCGGTTCATATTCTACTGTCAATCACTACAGAACAAAAGCTTTCCAAGCTCTTTATTGTTCAGTGCAAGCCAGGATGGTTAAAATTAGTCACCAGCTCTGGGATCTCTTGATGGCTCAGCAAAACTGAAACAGCTGATTACAAAGTTTCAGCTTTGTTCACTAACAAGTGTGCAAGTTATTTAAACTCATCAGAAATGGTAGAATAAATTTTACAATAGCTTTCATACATCTGTGTGTAGGAAAGCAAAAGTGACAAAGATTCTCTCTGCCAATTGCCATCTTGTAAACCCTATTAGACTCTGGTGAAGGCGAAGCATGGATTGCTTTGCAGTCTCCCCACACCACCACCAACATTCGAAACGCTCAAACTCAGAACAGTCTTCCTGAACGAAATAGGCACTGATTAGCAAGGAATAATATCCCAGTGATAAGTCAGGTTTAACAGCCGATGAATGAAAAAGCAGGGGGAATGATCGAACACAGGGAAACCCCAGCCACAAGCTCACGATAGATAGAATTTCAGTTAAAAAATAATATAACTGTCGGCGGAAATTAACTAACCTTAATAATGCTCAAAGAAAACTTAAACAATTACTCCTTTTGCTATGAATTAATTTGTTATACTAAATTAAGCCTTTGGCTACACTGCATTTGGAGTATTGTGAGCAATTCTGTCACTTGGAGGATGTGGAGGCTCTGGAGAGGGTAAAGGGGTTTACCAGGATAATGCCCAGCTTAGAGGGGCTGTAATAATATGTTAGACAACCTTGGACTGATTGTTTTCTCTGGAGCATCAGAGGTTGAGGGGATAAAACCATGAGAGACTAATCTAGAGGGTCTCAATGTCAACAATACTAAATAACCAAATGGCCCAATTCTGCTGTATAACCTATGAACTTATGAACTATCATCAAGGATTCCCACCATCTGCACCATGTGGGTACACAAAATTGCTGGGGAAACTCAGCGGGTGCAGCAGCATCTATGGAGCGAAGGAAATAGGCGACGTTTCGGGCCAAAACCCTTCTTCAGACTGATGGGGGGTGGGAGAAAGAAGGAAAAGGGGAGGAGGGGGAGGAGCCCGAGGGCGGGCGGATGGGAGGGTGGGAGGAGACAGCTAGAGGGTTAAGGAAGGGGAGGAGACAGCAAGGGCTAGCGAAATTGGGAGAATTCAATGTTAATGCCATACGGACGCAAGGTCCCCAGACGGAATATGAGGTGCTGTTCCTCCAATTTCCGCTGTTGCTCACTCTGGCAATGGAGGAGACCCAGGACAGAGAGGTGGGATTGGGAATAGGAGGGGGAGTTGAAGTGCTGAGCCACTGGGAGTTCAGGTAGGTGCACCATGTACTTTTCTCACTGCTACCATCAGGCAGGAAGTACAGAAACCCGAAGTCCCAAACCACTGGGTTGATGAACCGCTACTTTCCTTACAACGATCTGGTTCATGAACCAGCTGGCACAACGCTAACCACACCTGGGCAGAAGAAAACACCATAGTTTAGTGGAGTCGAGATGGTAGGTTGATTTTCAACGAACTTTACTGTGATAGTTAAACATAAACAACGAGAGTTTATAGACGGCTAAATAACGAAGTCACTACAACGGTGGTGATCAGAATGAATGGTCTTGCCCAAAAATGCGCGAACCCCTCCCTGCTCCCACGTGACTGAGGTAGCCAATCGGAGGGTTTGACTACTCCAGAAGGTGCCGCTACAGGACCCCCTCAGAACCCGAGGTACGGAACCGAGTGGGGACCCGGATGCAATGACCAGATCGCGTGGTCACCGTATGCGGTGCGGGTGTAACACAGGGGACCGGCGAAACAGGGCCGGGATCAGGTAACGGGGTGGAACGAACAGGAACCACAGGGTCGGGGGAAACAGGCACACTTGGTGCAGCCGGAACAGCCAGCGGACAACCTCTACGTCAGGGCAAAGCGATCACCAATGGGCTGCCCACGTCCATGTGGGCGGGCTTGAGACGGCCGCTGGAGACGAACTCCACCTGGCCGCTTGTCACGGTGAAAATGACGACGCCGGATCGCAGCAACCGAAATGGCCCCTCATATACCCGCTGTAAGGGAGAGCGGGGAATATGAAGGGCCTGCGAATAAATACATCGGCACATTTTTGCAAAACCGCTGGCTCGTGCACCGCAGGCGAACCATGCCTCAAAGTAGGAACGGGGGCCAACCCGCTCCCCCACTCCCGGAAGCTCACCAGCAACGCCGGGGCAGAATCCACCTGCCCGCGGGCGGCGGGGAGAAAATCCCCGGGCACCTGCAGGGCCGAACAGTTCACCAGCTTGGCAGAGGAAGCAGCCAAATCCTCTTCAGGGCCGGTGCGGATGCTGAGGAGGACCCGCGGCAACTGGTCCACCCATTCCGGACCCGTGAGCCGAGCCTTCAGCGCCGATTTGAGGTGCCGGTGAAACCGTTTGACCAGCCCATTGGCCTGCGGGTGGTAGGCGGTGGTATGGTGCAACCGTGTCCCGTTGAGCTGGGCCAGGGAAGACCACAAGGCAGAGGTGAACTGGGCCCCCCGGTCGGTGGAAATGTCGGACGGAACTCCGAACCGGGCGATCCAGTGGACAGCCAGGGCCCGGGCACAAGCCACGGCGGAGGTGTCCGAGAGCGGGATCGCCTCTGGCCACCACGTAAAATGGTCCACGATGATGAGCAGGTGCGTGGCTCCATGGGACGGTGGCAACGGGCCCAAAAGGTCGACATGAACATGCAGAAACCCGCCCGCGGGAAAGTCTAATGCCTGCACCGGAGGATGCACGTGCCGCTGGACCTTGGAGGTCTGGCAAGGAATACAAGCACGAGCCCAGGCTGCCACCTGTTTGCGGAGCCCGTGCCAAACGAACTTGGCCGCCACCAGTGCAGAGGTCGCACGTATGGACAGATTGGTCGGACCGTGGATAACATCGAAAACTCGGCGACGCCAACTGTCAGGGACAATGGGGCAGGCCCGGCACGGCACACAGGAGACGTCACACAGGACCACAGTGCCCGCAGCCCCGCACGGCACCTCAGCCAGCTGAAGGACGGAAACCGCGGTGCGGTAGTCCTCCATCCCTGCATCCACACGCAGCCAGCTCGTCGTAGTCAACACCGTGATCGATGGCCGAAACGGAGGGAAGGGTGGGTCGTTAAATTTGCCCGCGATGTGCCGGACTTCCGTAGTAAATTCCGATATATAGGCGAGATCCCGCTGCTGACAGGCAGACCACGGATCGGACATTTTGCCCATGGCGAAGGTGAGGGGTTTGTGGTCCATAAAGGCGGTAAACACGCAGCCCTCGAGAAAATACCGATGAGGTCTTATAGCCAGGTACAATGCCAGGAGCTTGTGGTGCTGTAATTGCATTCGGGAACACGCAGTTGGCGGCTAAAAAAGGCTAGCAGCTGCCAGCGGCCGTCTACGAGCTGCTCCAGGACATCGTCCACAGCAGCGTCCGAGGTGTCCACGGTGAGAGCTGTGGGAGCGGAGGTCCATGGGTAGACCAACATGGTAGCGTTGGCCAGGGCTGCCTTGGCACCCTTGAATGCTGCGTCTTCCTCCAAGGACCACACGAGCCCCCGCGGCTTGCCTGCCAGGCAATAGTACAGGTGTCACATGATGTTGGCAGCAGCCGGCACGAAACGGTGATAGAAATTCACCATGCCGACAAACTCCTGCAACCCCTTCACAGTGAGCGGCCGGGGGAACTGTCGAATGGCCTCTACTTTCGCGAGTAGCGCCCTGGGGAGTAACGCTGTGCCCCAGTAAGGAAATGGAGTGGAGGCCGAACTGACACTTTGCGGGGTTAATGACGAGGCCTTGCTCGCAGAGCCGCTGGAAAAGTGTCCGAAGGCGAGCGATGTAGTCGTCCAGCGAGGGGCTAGCGATCAGGATGTTGTCGAGGTGTATAAGCACTAACGGCAGGCCCCGCCCAACCTGGTCCATAGGCCGCTGGAATGCCTGCGCGGCCTTAAACCCGAAAAGCATACGGAGCCACTCGAACAGGCCGAACGGGTTGATCGTCGCGACGTCGTCGGGGTGAACAGGGATCTGGTTGTATCCCCGGATGAGGTTGACTTTTGAAAAGAAAGCGGCGCCCTTGAGAGGTGCAGAAAAGTCTTGAATGTGGGGCACCGGGTAGCGGTCTGCAGTTGTCATGGCATTCAGATGCCGATAATCCCCGCATGGTCTCCACCCCACAGATGCTTTGGGGATCACATGTTGCGTGGAGGCCCACGGGTTGTCCGAGCACCGGACGATCCCCATTTCCTCCATTAGCTGAAACCCGTCCCGGGCGATATGCAGCTTGTCAGGCGGGAGGCGGCACGCCCGGGTAACGGAGTTCCCACGGTGGTGATGCGTTGCACAAACCCGTGTTTGGGGGCTGCACTGTTGAAACGGGGTGTGGAGCTCAGGAAAGTCAGTGAGCAGGGAGGCAAATGGACCATCGACCCCGGCGACGACGCTGAGCTGTGTGCTGGGTGGGGGAGGGGGCCGCAGAATAGCGGGGACGATGGCCGATCGCGGAGTCATGCGCCCGCCCCATACATCAACGACGAGGGAGAACGCACGCAGGAAATCGGCCCCCAGGAGTAGCTGAGCGATGTGGACCACGCTGAACGTATGGGCGGGAGTCAAAATAAGCGAGAGGGTCCGTTTACCGTAAGTCCAGATGGTGCTCCTATTGACAGCCGTGAGCACAGGGCCCCGCTTACCAGCACAGGTGTCGCGTCCAGTCGGCGGGAGGATGCTGACAATGACACCAGAGTCCACGAGGAAGCGTCTGCCGGAGCAATGGTCGCGGACGTAGAGGCGGTTGTTTGGGCCGATCGTGATCGCCACTACAGACGATCGGCCGAGGCATATCCCTGAAACGAGCAGGGTTGACGGCAGCGTCGAGCCTCAGCGCCCCAACGGAGGTGATAGAAGCACCATTTGTGCTTACCCCAGGTCCCGCTCACTGCTGTGGCTCCGCAGTGGAAACCATGGGTGGGGCGTTGTCGCGGTCACGCCGGGGCGAAGGGTGCACTGGCACGGAAACACGGTTAATGGCGCCGCCATCTTGGTGCTTCGCCAGCCAAAGTTCGTTGGCCTGTTCGGCGAGCTGCAGAGGGTCGGCGAAATCAGCGCCAGCGAGCATTAGGCGGACGTTGTCCGCCATCCGTTCCAAAAAGGCCTGTTTGAAAAGCAAGCACGGACGGTGGCCATCCATGAGAGCAAACATCTCGGCCATGAGAAAGGACAGCTTGCGATCACCTAACTCGTCCATGTGCAGGAGGCGGGTGGCACTAACCCAGGCGGCCTTGAGGCCGTCATACTTGGCAGTCTAAGGGCGGGTTTTGCAGGAAAGGCAGCAATCATGAAGCCGTCTCCTTCTTAAGCGCCCCTACCATGTGGAAATACTTAGTGTCATCCACCACAACATTGCAAAGGTGGAATTGTGCCTCCACGTGCGCGAACCACACTTGAGGTTCAAATGACATGGAATAAATATTGTATATTGTATTGTATGAGGCGGTTCGGGTCAGAACACCAGCAGCTTGAGGCTGGCGGCACTCTGATGAGCATTGGGAATGGCGCTGGGAACTGTGGCCGCTTTCATGTCGGCGTCCAATATCGATTGGGCACATCGGGGTCACCAGTTTAGCGGAGTCAAGACGGTAAATTGATTATCAACTAACTTTATGGTGAAAGTTAAACAAAAACGAGAGTCTATAGACGGCTAAATAACAATGTCGCTACTACAAGGGTGGTGATCAGAATGAATGGGCTTGCCCAAAAGCGCACGAAAAACCCTTCCCTGCGCCCACGTGACTGAGGTAGCCAATCAGAGGGTTAAACTACCCCAAGGCACCAGCAGGTGCCGCTATAATAGAACACCTCTTGCACTACCATGGAGTGGTTTATTAGTTGTGTATTTTTTAATTAATGCCTTAGCTTTCACCCGTTGTGATTGCAGTATTTTCTGTTATGTTACTAGACTAGTAATTTGAAGAATAAGAAAACATTTTGAAGACCAGGAAGTACTGTGAAATACTCCACAGGTCAGGCAGCATCTGAGAGAGTAACAGTTAATGTCTCAGATCAATGACAGTTCAGTTTTGATAAAGATCATTGATCCTAAAAAAATGTCAGGCATTACATTGTCTACAAATGATACCAGATTGCTGAATATTACCAGAAATTTATTTTGCGATTGCGATCTGCAGTTTTTTTTGCATTCAATGTAATATGAGAATTTGACTTGGAAAATTTGAAACATTTTGCCGTAAACCTAATTAAAATAACCAGTTCACTGATGTCTTTTGGTAGAGGAAAACTGATTGCAATTACCTTCATAAACAAGAATATTAATAAGAGTAACAAAATGAAATTTTGCAGCCAGACAACATGAGACAAACTTAATTTACATATAATTGAAACATCTTAACCTAGTAATGTTAAAATATAATGCAAGTTAATCTTTCGATATAAAATCTAAACTGAATAACAGGGGAACATGCACAAGTTGCCTATTTCAGTGAATGATTGGATCTTGGTTCATAATTTCAACTGCACTTAAACATGTACTACTCTAGATTGCTGTGCCTTCATTCCTCTTGCTTTAGTATCTAGTTGAAGTCTGCTAGCAGACTCATTTAGTACTTATACAAAATGTGTCAGTGAATACAAAGAAAACATTAAAACATTGACTTTTTAAAAGGCAAAAATGTCATAGCACAATAGAAACATGACAGCCCATCCTTATTTACCTTATTTTCTTTCCCTTTCTCCTTATTGCTTTTATCATAACATGCTAAAGAACTTCAATGTGCTAACAAAAAGGAACCTAAATAACCAAATTTTAAAATTACCAACTATGGTGGATTACTGGTGCAGAAGTCCAATATCTTTCAATAATGTTCAGGCTGTGCCACACTTCAGCAAATTACCTCAATGCCACAAGTACTTGTAGTATGGAACAGTTCGAGCTTCCAAAATGAAAGCTATGCCTTAAGCTGAATGAAACAAGTTCATAATTCATTGATTTATACTCAGTAGTATAGGTGTTAATTTACTTTTGGACCAGACAGGTACCTGCTATGTAAAGACACAAAGTCCTGGAGTAACTAAGCAGGTCAGGTAGCACCTCTGGAGAACAACCTTAGAAGGTTGCAGGGGTAAGTACCTGGGGAGGGAATGGTTTCAGTTGGAAGGGATAACTTTCCCAGCAACTGCAGGAGATCTAACACCTGTCCCTGTACCTCCTCCTTCCAATCCATCCCAGCAGCACTTCCACAAGAGACAGAGGTGCATGTGCCCTTCTCTAACCCCATCTACTGCATTCCATAGTGTGGCCCCCTTCACATCACTGAGACCAAGAGAAGGCCAGGCAATAACTTCGCCAACGTCTAGAGCTTGGTCTGCCATGGTCTGCATTACAAACCATTTTAACTCCTTCCCATATCCTTCTGCCCTCGTCCTCCTCCATTGCCAGAGTGAGGCCACACACAAACTGTAGGACAGCATCACATATTCTGCTTGGGTAGCATAGAACCCAGCCATAGGAACATTGAATTCTCCAATTTTAATAAACTAATCTACAAACACATCATCACACCTCTTTCCCTGACTCTCTTCCCCAAGCCCCATCTGGATGCATGGTACCCAGAAGTGGCTTCGAAGGAAGAGAAGCCGAAGCGAAGAAGTGGAAGCCAAATAACCGAATGGAAACTAAGCCGAAATGCCAAATAACCAAAAGCGTACAAAGCCAAAACGCAAACTAACCGAAAGGGTTGGACGCCTAAATGCAAACTAACCGAAAGGGCAGGACACCCAAAAGCCAACTGACCGAAATGCTGCATCGCCTACAAGCCAACTCACCGAATGGCCGCTCAACCGAAAAGTCAAATAACGGACATGACATCGCCGGGGGGGGGGGGGGGGGGGGCGGGACTTGTCAGCGATTGGTCCAGACCCCTGCGTTCATCACATCACTGGCTGGTGGAGACGGGAGGGTGGGGGTCATTTTCCCCACACAATCCATAAGTTTAGCGGTTGAAAGGAGCGCATCCCTCGGGACAGCCCCCACTCTCCCACAGCCGACCACCCTCAGCTGCATCTCCCCCGTGCGGCCGCACTGTGACATGCTGTGTGTTGGCAGCACTGGGTGGGGCAGAGGTGTGGGACAGGCTGGTCCCTCCACCCAACCAGAGTCACTGAGCGCGATGCACCGCCATCGGACCCCAACCCCCACACCAGGGTGATTCCCTCCCTCCCCCACCCCCCCCCCGACCCCGACCAACACACGGGGTGATTTACCCTGACACCCACACCGGGCGATTCACCCCCAGGCGGGGACAGACGGCTCGGGGCATTGGCAGCCATAGTAAATCGCTTTTAAAACATGGGGGGGGGTGGGCGAGACACAAATTCCCTGGCGGGCCGGTGACAAGTGTGCATGACAACGTACAATTCTATCTCCTCCCACACACCCCCCTCCCCCCTTGACAACAAGAAACACGTTTTATTTATTACCCTCTACTACTTAACGCTCACAACACCAGATAATCTGTAAACTGTTTTAACCGAAGATGGACACAAAAAGCTGGAGTAACTCAGCGGAACAGGCTGCATCTCTGGAGAGAAGGAATGGGTGGCGTTTCGGGTCGAGACCCTTCAGACTCAGTCTTCAGTTCCGAAGAAAGGTCTCGATCCAAAACTTCACCCATTCCTTCTATCCAGAGATGCTGCCTGTTCCGCTGAGTTACTCCAGCTTTGTGTCCATCTTCAGTTAAAACAGTTTACAGATTATAGGTGTTTTGTGCATGCGAGCTTGTGTGCGTTACGCAGGCAACCAGACGGTAATAAATAAAACGTGCTTCTTGTTGTCGGGGGGGGGAGATAGACCTTTTGGTTAGTCGGCGTTTTGGCTTTGTACGCTTTCGGTTATTTGGCGTTTCGGCTTAGTTTCCATTCGGTTATTTGGCTTCCACTTCTTTGCTTCGGCTTCTCGTCCTTCTACGCCACATCCGCACACGGGATGCACACCTATTCCTCCCTTTCCCCAGTCTCCGTCCAACTATATTTCTTCCACTGGCTTCACGTTTCATGGCTCCTTGGCTCCTTATTACACAATTGTTTTTATCTTTTCATCTCTGGCCTTTGCCCAACCATCTGCCTTTCAAAACCCTATCTCATCTGTATCCACTCATCACTTGCCAGGCTTTGTCTTTGTCCCATCTCTCTTCCAGCTTTTTCCCATCAACTATAATCAGCCTAAAGAAAGTTCACAATCCAAAATGTCACCCGTGTTCTTCGGAGATGCTTCCTGTCCTACTGAGTTGCTCCAGCACTTTTTTTGCTGGAGTTCTTTTGTGTCTACCTGCTATGTAAATTATGCAAATAATTCCATCTAGTCCTGTTGCCAAATGAAAATACAAACGTGGACAAACAGCTTTAAATTGCTTCCATTTAAAATTATTCAGATCAAGTTGGCCGTAGACAGCCTGAGCAAAATCACTAGAGTGCCATATAATGCAAATGTGGCCTTTAATTCATACCATGCAAGGTACAATTTGATACAGTGTAAGTACTGAATTAGATGCAATCCTGTTCAACTCGATAGAAATCATATTTTATAGCATTTCCCATAAACAAAGCTGCAGAGTATTAATACCAACATTATGTTAGTTTTTGGGTCCTGTGCAATGACTAAACCATGTGTATTGTAACAGCTGATCATTCTTTGAGAATACACTGGCATAAGGTATCCAATTAGCCACCACATGCTTATAATGAAGGAATGGGGGAAACTCATTCATGTATTTAAGTCTTTTCCCCAAATAATAAAATTTCAACACTTTACATCTGGGTACGTGAAATGAAATTTAAAGCAGTTTGTTGCATTATACATTTTTTTTTCTTTTGACTGATGTATCATCGAGTTTTATCCTTTCATCACTCCGGTATTTGTATTCCACTGCTGAATGGCAATTTAGGTTTGGTCTTAATACCACATACTTGCTTACTCTTTTAGTATATCATACAACTACTCAAATCATGTTGTATCAGTCTCGACACAGATCCCAAAATCTATCTAGCCTGCTTAGCAGACAGAAATCTGGCTAGTTAGGACCACAGATAGAGTTGTGGAATTTCAGCTCCAGATTGGTCTGACCCTGCGGCAAACGCAGTTTTGATCCTCATGTTAATATCAAACATTGAAACTTACTATAAATTCTACTCAAGCAAAGTGGGTATTTATCTTCCAAATGCAGAATTTAAAAATCACACTGTGTATGCAATAATTTGAAAGAAGACAACTGGATACTAAAGCATTGCCACTTCTAATCTCTTAGCAGTATGAAGTGGCAATTAAAAAAAAAAAATCATACATGAGGTACATCTATTTGAATCCCAAGTAAGTTTAAGTCATTCATCTATTGAACCCAAGTCAGTATCACCAGTTTACAAAAACAGCTTCAGAAACCTTTGCTTTCTGAATTAGTATTATGACGCATTTGAATGCCTTAATTCATTCTGCAGTCCCGGTCCCATTGTGAATAACCTTCCACATTCTCACTATTCTGTTTTCAAAGAAAACTCTCGGGATTCACTTACGTTTGATTTGGTTTGAATTTTGAAAATATGCCTTCCTCTATTGGGAGGGAGAATTGACGCTTACTAAATGATCAATTTAATTCATTTAGGGCACCCAAATTAAATAATTCCTGTAAAAATAAATTTACCCATTTCTTTTAATCTCAAAAATTAATGGTCATTAGTCAAATACTTTACATTAAAAATTCAAACATTAGCTTATTTCGCTATTGTCCACTCACACCATTGATTTTCATTTAATGGCGTCTGTATTTGGGGCACAAGTAGCTACACCTTCCCAGCTACATCAACTTGGACTTGAAGATGAAAATTAATATTGATCAACTGGTACCATGGCAGTCAATCGACAAGGTTTATGTTCAGCTATTAAATATGTTGCCCTTTATCAAATTGCATCTTGGACATTTCAGCCAGTTACTTAATCTACTTCCTCCTCTGCACCCTGGACTCAATAGCCAGCTAACATTTTAGTCTGTGGTTAGTGTGTTGCTCAAGTTACTGATTACATCAATTGATTAGGGGGCGTAATATTATGTTCTGCATGTTCTCCGTTACTGCAATGTAACTTGCACTTAAACATTTAAAAACCAGACAATAACTTTTCTTCTACCCATTTATTTTGATGAACTTGAATATAGATTTGAAATCACTCTCCCCGATGTTGCTTTTCAGCATCTCCATGAGCAGAAATTGCACCAAATATAAGAGTCACGTGTTGGTTGTTAGTCGTAATAAAATTGCTAACCCTAGTAACGAAAGAACAGCTGGAAAAATTGAGGAGAGGATAAAAAGGAACCAACCCAGTGTCAAACGTAGAAGCAAGGGGCAAGATGCAAAGGAGAAAAGGAAATAGCAAAAGAGCATCAAAATGTTTTCAGATCAATGTGGAAATAAAGCTGGAAAGTGGCAAAAATAAAACGGTTCTTGAGACAAGCAACCACCGACACTCCAAAACACCAAAACCTCCTCTGCTACAAAAACAAAATTCCCTAATCAAGATACAAGGTACCAAAATACACGGAGAGCTTGCAAACTCTCAAAAAATAACAACCTTTCCCTGCATCGAGCTTCAGCCTCTTCATAGAGCAAACCAATCCACACAGTATTGTCTCCAATTTGCACACTTGACCACCAGGGGCACTGTACGATTGGCGACTCCGCCAACGGTCTGTTTGTGTTTTCGTCCTTTTATTTTTATTTTTAGTTTGGTGCAAAAGTTTGTGTAAATATTCTCCGGTTTGTTTTATGGGGGGGGGGGGGATGCGGATGGGGACATCTTAGTCGATCCCTTGCCTGGGATTGCTCCAACCGTGGCCTGCGGACTTTACCATCAAGAGCTCGCAGTCTCAGGAGAGGCTGAGTCGGGAGCTCCAACGACGCAGAGGTTCAACCAGCCCTGATCCGGGGTCCGATCACCGGCGCGGGAGAGGTGACATCCCCCCCCGATGCAGGTGCTGATCGCCCCGTTGTGGAGGGCCCAAATGCCACCGGCTACGGGAGTAAAGATTGTGCTGTCAATGGAGGGCTTGAGGCTCTCGACCGCGGGAGAACAATGAAGGGAAGAGATTTAACTTTTTTTTTCGCCTTCCATCACAGCGAGGAATATGGAGGAGTCACTGTGGTGGATGTTTATGTTAAAATGCATTGTGTGTGTTCCGTTGCTTTTTATTTGTATGACTGACTTGGCAAATGAAATTCCTCTTATGTTGCAAAACATACTAGGCTAATAAAGTATTATTGCGATTGTGATAATATCTCCTCATACATGTTTACTTTTTACAATTCATTTCCTATTATCCAAACTTTTGAAGAGATACTTTATTTCATAGCTGACTTTCAACTGCCTTTCAATATAGATACACCAACAGTTGTGTAGTCATTTCACTTTTATGAATGCTCTTTGGCTTACACAGAAATTCAGATGACATCGGACAATTAATCTAGAGGAAGGACAAGTTCATGGTCGACAACCTCTCTGAACACAGAGCAGATGGAGAAGGTGAATGTCCTGCCCTTTAGTTCATTCATGACCAACTCAATATATTTATGGAATTAAATGACTGCACGTTTAGAAAGTGCTGCCAAAATCTGAGGTACGATGAGGAGAGTAGTAAGTGACAGCAAAAATCTGTTAACACAAATCATTCTTTCATCCTTTCATAGCCATCAGGAGGCATCAAGAGACTCAGTACAAGAATAACCTCGAGACCCCTTCACATCTGGCAGGTGCAATAACATCTCATCCTTCCCAGTGCTTTCGTTTTCTCCAGCCCAGATGGTAACCCAGATCATCAATACGGGCCAGATGAAAGACAAAATCACTGAGCAGGTCTCAAATCACAAGGCAGGCAATAAACTGAATATATGCAAGCTGAACCTGACTTTGCCAAGCAAAGATCAAGAAAACATCAGCTGTGAGTTGCTGAAGCAGCACCTAAATTATATTAGAAGTCATCCCACAAAATGGATGTTGACAGAGTATTAAACATATGGGAGGTATTGCCCAGCCTTTCACAGTTGGATTGGCCAATAGAAAAATCTAGCACACAATTGTTCTAATAGTAGGAGTTACTTCAATTCATAGCACGTAGAAGACGATAGCTTCAGCAATGTGCTACCCCCCCCCCCCCTCCCTCCCAAGGTAGTATGTCAGTGTTTTCCAAATGGAAATGCTGACAATCTCTCAGAACTAGAGATGGCTGCTACATGGACAGCAAATGCAGGCAACTCCAAATTCAGCAAGCCATTATCTCTGACAATGCTTCGATGGTTCTAAATCACACTACTCGGAAGCTTGCCTTTTGGTCTACCACAACTATGCCAACCAAGTTACAACCATCTATACTAACCCCATTTACCAATACTTGGTCCGTAACCTTCTGTACCAGGGCAATTCAAGTGCTCATCTAGATTTCTTGAATATCGTGAGTAAACTTCCCTCTACCATTCAAAATGCCACATACTGGACGAACAAGTGATCCTCATGCAATCTTATAATCCTAAACCTCTTTTTTCCAAGCAACAAAAAGTCTATTCAATCACTTCTCATAACTGAGACACTCCATTTCAGCAAACGTCCTCTGCATTCTCACCATTCCAAACCCATCCCCCTGCAGTGTGCTGACCAGAAATGCAAATACTACAGGAAGATGGAATTGCAATGGTGAGAATAGAAAGCTATGATCTGAATAATGTTAGATAATGTTATATCATAACCTCTTTGCATTTATATTATGCCCTACTTAATGATGGCTAGAATACTATAAGCCTGTTTCACCACCTAGAACCTGTGGAGCCAACATTTTGAAGCCTTGGATTTATGCACCAAGGTGCTAGGATTGTATGTATTCTACTTGCTACTCACCCCAAATGCATCATGCCACGTTACTTTGTGGCTAACCAAATATTTATCAACGTTCGTTTTATAGTCTCCTGGCCTGGCAAAATTGGAGTGTACAACAATCTCCAAGGCATTAAACCACTTTGTTTTACGCAAAGTTGACTCACAGTTGGGAATCATTCTGGAAACATGCTGCAATTTATCATTAAACAGAAATACTGGTGGCATTTTTCTCCAGCTTTTGAAGGCTCAAACATGGCCTCTGACTTTCCCCAAACAAAAATACATTGTGCACACACCAATCATAAAGTAGATGAACCAACACAATTGGGACTGAAACATGTAAACAGACATAATTGGTATAAAGGAACTCATGACACTTTGCTTCATAGAGTTTGAGTCCATCAGAGAGAAATACAAAAATAACTGCACAGGATTTAAAATAACTATTGTTAAAATAATGGCTGTGTCCATAGTAGAAAAATTGAAGACTAGAACCAAATTGCATGAAAGGAATTTTTATTTTTTCTGGAATCAGTTTCAAATGTGAATGAAGGTGGCAGTTATTCAAAACACAATTTAAATTACATTATTGTCAAACATTAGCAAATAGAAATATGTGTACCTGACTCTTCTAAAGAGTTTGTTTCCACTTTAAGGGAAAAAAGCAAAGCAAAAATTATAGCTTGGCAATCAAGCAACCTTGCTGTGCAGATTATATCCATTTAAATGGTGTGGATTTAAATATCATGAGCAATGTTTAACAGGGACCAAAGGCTACCTTCCCAAGAGAATCAGAAAAGCTGAGAGAAGTGACCATTCAAATGAAAACACTCTGTACAATGTTTGAGTGCAATTTTACTGTAAATAATACATGACTAAATAATATGAAAATAAAAGTAGCAACCACCTTAAAGGAACTCTGGCCAGCAAAAGAAGTTCAATTAAACCTTACAGGAGAAAATACAATACAGGTTCATTAAAGACCTGTTCATGGCATCTATCACTTTATATGATAAAATCAAAACTTTAAATTGGATGAAGGATGTAGGAGTGATATTTTACAAGTTAGCTTTCCGTTTGGCAAATAATGGTGGTGGAATGGTTGAAGACATATATCCTCGGAAAAAAATCATGTAATTTTATGACTTTACTCCTAGGCAATATATGCATGGAGTGCTCAAGTATGGAAGTCATAGTCAGTTTTAAAAATTCTTTATTTTCTTATGGTTTCAGAATTTTTTTTTTTTTTTTAAAGTTGCGAGCAGAAAGCAGGTACAAAATGTAAACACATCCTCCCTGGAATATTTTTGATAAAGTCCAAGTAACAATACAGTGAAACCACTAAAAATACTTGATAAAACCTCTGACAAACTCAGGTGTAAATGGTAGGTATGGCGGGACTTTGAATATACTGAAAGATGAGAGGTGCTAGGAATTGACTAAGACTTGTGTAGGAACTGGGATGACTAATATTAGCAAAGTCTGTATATTCTGACCATCAGTAACAGATCCAGTTTGTACGTTCAAATTGTTACCTAGATCAAAAACTCAAATTACCTTAGCTTTGTATTCTGAGTATGTGTGATATCATATTAAATTGAGCAACTAAATTTCAATTTAAAGTTAATGCTAATATAATTGATTTTATTTCCAAAAAGAGTACAATGATATAGAAATATAGCAAACTGATCCGCAAACGTTTTAAATGTTTACTGCTATGTCAGACAGGAACACAAGAAAACTAATGCAAGACGTATTACTAGAAAACATGTAAAGGGTACTTTGCTAATGAATGGACGTTTATTTTTTTTTATTTATTTTTTTAATAAACGGACCAACTTTGCAGAATTTAAAATTAAATGAATGCAGTGACCGATTTAAAGTTCCTCCATGGCACTCAGACACTCACCTGTTTAACAGTTTAGTCCATTTTTAATCCTAATAGAACATTTATCATCATTCGTGAAATAACTTAAATGCCACAATCCTATGAACTGCACATTTACACTTTGAATTACAAGGTACTATTCTGCAGCAAAGTGTCTACTTTTCCATTGAAACATGCAAAAATAAATGCTTCATATAAAAATTGGAAAATATTAATATTTCCAAAGAATTACGAGTTGCAAACCATGGCTAATACATGAAGTTGTCAAAAATGAACCCACGAACAAAATGATTAATTTCATGTCATACAATTGAGCAACACAATCAGCAAATGTTTTTTTCTTCACTTTCGGTAGATAATATGCACGTTCTTATTTCTACATTTGCTACACAAGCTACGCTACTTCAACTATATTTCTTACTGGCATTTTTAATACTTTGTGTCTGTAAGAACGCAAAGTACATTGCACGGTGCGACCATACAATATAGCATGCCTTCGGTGTGTATGTATGTGTTAGGAATCCAAGGTCTCACGGTTTTAGCAATCCAAATTAACCTTCGATATAGTGCTTTCTTGCAGAATCCCACACGGGTATGGGACTGTTTTTTTTTAATGCACAAAATAGACGAAAACAAGGACAAATGACACGTAGTATCAATGGACATGACACGGACCTCCCGTGTGCTGTAGTTTAATGTGAAGACTGATGAGACTATAGTTTACTTAATGTTATTAAGAGAGGGGAGGGGTGTGTGATATTGCCAGATTGAGGACTAGGAAAGGAATCCATCGGACTGTGGACCAGCTATCCGGAAGATCTGCCTTCATCTCCGGGGGACTGTGCAAACGTTCAGTACCAACCTAAACTCCGTCCCCGCGTTGTTAAAAAGATAACTCCGACCCCCATGGAAATATTGAGACGAAGGAGATTTCTACGCTGAAATCCCCTGCGACTTCAGGCGAATATTCAAGCCAAGCTTTCACTTGCGGCCACGCAATACAGAACCGACACTCAGCTTCTGCAATTAATCGATTGAACTTATTTCTGCAACACCGTAAGCTTCATGGACCCAGGAACAAGCCACCACAGGACGCGGCCGTTCTGCCCATCACTTGTGTATGCACTATTGTCCCGAGGACATTTATTGCCCCCTCCCCGTCCCTAAAGCACGGGCCGGATATACGTCTCTCACACCCGCATTCCCTATTCTCCCGGGTACATGTCCCCACCCCACCCCACCCTACTCCCGCCACAGGTACACGCCCTCTACCTGACCGCCGCTCACTATACACCCGACCCAGGTACCTGCCTCAGCCGCCTCCACCCGCCCTAACCCCCATGCGACCCAGGCACCTACCGCTCGTCTACCCTGCGCCCCATCCTATATCCACCTCCCTAAACCCGCCCCTTCATCCCTGTCCCCTACCCCAGCACCTTACACTATAACCCCCTCCTCTAGCCCGCCCCCTCCCAACACCCATATCCCCTCCCTAACGCGCCCCTGCCTCCCACCACCCGCCCCGGCATACGCCCCTGCCCAGAACTCGCCCCAAATATCCGTCCCCTCCCGACACTTGCCCTCTCTTCTACCCTGTAGCCCTGTACCCCGGTAGACCCCTCCCCGTTATATTCCCACCCGGGTGTACGTCGCTCGCTCCCCCCCCACGCCCCGAGTCTTTCCCATGTTAGGTTCGCCCAGGTATCACGTTATTTCTCCTTCCCCTCCCACTCTTGGAATGACACCGGAACGCCGTCTCCCCACCTTCAACAGTGTCTACCTGCACTCTGAAAAACACTGAACCGGGGCTCCAGAAATTAAAACATTAACGCGCTTAACATCACAAGTCGCAAATGGACAACATGGTAATTTCTAATAAAAAGGCCTTAATAGAAAGACAAAAATACTTAATTCAAAACCAGAATCCCTGCCTAAACTTGTCACCAGACTATTTATTCTCAGCTGGCTACACCGATCTTTTCTGCAGCCCAGCGCGTTCCCACCCACCACTAAAACACCTACACCTTTCTTAAATTATGTGAAAAACTACGACAGAAACCAAGCCCTAGTACAGACAAATAATAGATAAATCAACCATTTGTTCAACCTTCATAATACATTGTACAGCGCATCAGCACGGTTTCAGCCGAGTGACCCTGGGTACCGTTTACGAGCCACACGATTCCCATTGCTCATTCAAATTCAGATATTAAAAAAAAGTTTATTAACAAAATAAATTCAAGTAACATTAGCAGGTGCAATGGAATACCGTTAAATGGTGCCGTTAGCTTATAATGATCAATGGTAATTCTGTTACAATATGTTAGCAATAACACGGCGACAGATTTACTGACTGTTCAGATAAAACGGATGTTAGGACAAGTTTATAACCTCTGATAGATGCAACAAAGGGCCAGCGGAAAATAAGTCTTAAATCAGCTCCTTTAACGTGTTACAACAACGAGGAGTTGCAGGAATTAACCTTTTCACAAAGCCGGGGCACACCGTTCAACTTCTCCCCGAAGTTGCGAATTGAAATTGTGATTAAAAAGAAACCCGATTTTGGGATTGGCCCAAACTCTGAAAATAGCTGCGTTACCTCCGATGGATAAATGATCCGTAAGAAAAGCAAAAAAGCGAAAACAAAATCCCGGTAGGAAAATATACCATTAACCTCAAATGATGACATTAAAAAGAGAGATTTCTTCTATAATTAGACAACACTGTTAAGGAGTGCGCGTTTCGGGCTCCCGTGTAATTGTCTAACGCAAAGTTGGAAGAAACCTTTCCTCCTTCAAGCGTAAATCCAGCATCTTTTGTTTTGTTTTCTTACCTTGACAGGCGATTTGCAAACACAAGAGAGCGGATGAAATTAGAAAGTTTAGCATTCCCAGGCCGCTACATAGAACCCGAAGCAATATCATTCCGTTTTGTGTCCTCTATCCGAGCACAGCGCTCCACAATTTGAACTGCACTCTCTCGCGTTGAGAGTAATTTCTGGACAATCTCGGCAAATCAAACTGTCCTGCCCACTTCGCCAGCACCAGGCAACACATATGCACAAGGCATTGCGGTCCGCTCAGCTGCTGCTCAAAGCAGCGGGTGCTTTAACCACGCTGCTTTATGCGAGAGTGTAATACATGTCTATTTACACCGGATAAAAACAAGTGCTAGTTACTGCTCGCCACTCATTCACAATCATCTGTGTGTTACTCCGTGGATTAGACACCACGGCAGTTTATGCTCATTGCGGAGCTATTAGCGAAGGCGCTCGCAAAACAAGGAGCGGATCACCGTGAACGGGCTTTAAAGACACCAATGATGGAGTTTTGTTTTGTTTTTTATGGTTTGCCTGTTTTTTTCTACCCGTGACATCCGTCGTTTACATAATTGCTTTGAAATAATCAGAAACGTCTTTATAATTCGTGTCGCATTGTTACCGGGGGAAGGTAATCACTTGGGAGCTGTTAGAAAAGTAATTTGCGCCTCCCGGCTGCATAATATTTGCCACCGCACCTTCGTTACTGGACGAAAGAGATTTTCTAATGGACGCTAAATTATTATTAACGACGTGGTTAAAATTAGCCACCTTTAAAAAGCGAGAAGCTTTGCGATTTCCAAGCTATGACCCCACTGACACCTGCAATCCCAACTCTCACGACATCATCTGATTTGCACATCAAATTGATGCACCACATCTTTTGAGGTGTAGATTATTGATATCTATTGCAGGTGGAGTTGCAATAATAACATGGGGACAAAACAATGGTGACCAATGAAAATCTCTGGTTCATTGTCCAATTCAGTCAACAATGGGACAATTGATCAAGTTGCCTTTTCTCAATGGATGTAAGCAAGTTTGCAACAGATATAAGAGTTTAAACAGAGATGGTTTTAAACTGGTCATTAAGTAGTCATGATTTTAAAAATATCAAAATAACAGTTTGCAAATATGGAAATATATTCCACCATTAGTTTAAACTTAACATTTTACTTTGTCTCCAATACAATCTTATACAAGGAAGGGGAACTAGCTAGGAGATTTGGCACTGAGCAATTTTAAAATAACAAAACGCTGGAACAATGTTTACACAAGGCATCTATTGCAAGACAATCCCAATAATCATAATCATAATCGTAATTTATTAGTCAAGTATGTTTTGCAACATACGAGGAATTTGATTTGCCATACAGTCATATCAAAAAAGCAAAAAGACACAACTACATAACATTTTAACATAAACATCCACCACAGCGACTCCTCCAAATGCCCCACTTGATGGAAGGCAATAACGTATTTTCTTCTTTCCTCGTTTTCTCCCACAGTCGGGGGAGTCGAAGTGGGGGCGGTTGAAGTGGGGGTGATCGAAGCTCCCACATCGGGGTGATCAAAGCTCCCAGGATCAGGGAGATTCATGCTCCTGTGGTTGGTGCTCCCGAAGTCGGTCGCTAACCAGGGACCGCGAGCTCTATGTTGTTAAAGTTCGCAGGCTCCCACGGTTGGAGCTCCAAGGTCGATCCCTGGCAAAGGAATCACCAGCTCCACGATATTCAGTCTGCAGGCTCCCGCGGTTGGAGCATCCAAGGCCCCTGCAAGAGGCCGCCAGCTCCATGATGTTAGGCCGCAGTGCAGATGGAGATATAACATGGAAAAAGTTGCATCTCCATCGAGGAAATAGATTAAAAAAATTCCCCCCCCCCCCCCCCTTATCACCACCCCGCACATAATACAAAACTAAAGATAAACTAAAACATACATTTTACAACAAACTAAAAACACAATAGTAACTATTTTGGAGACACAAGGAACTGCAGATGCTAGAATCGTGAGTAAAACAGAGCTCTGGATTAACTCAACTGGTCAGGCAGCATCGATGGAAGGAATGGAAAGGCGACGTTTCAGGTCTGGACTCTTCTTCAGATCAGTCTGAAGAAGGGTCCCAACCGAAGGTTCCCAATCTAGTCCTTCCACAGATACTTCCTGACCACACCCCCAACACCCCCCTCCCCCCCAAATTACTCCAGCACTTTGTGTTTTACTATAGTAAACATTTAATTGTGTTTGTTGATTATACCCATTTAAGAATGCTAATTTGCTGAAACCAAATTAGATTAAAAAAATAAATACCAGTTTATTCGCCTCTACAATTGAATGCTGGAGACAGCCTAAAGACAATGGAGTAAAAAGGTACTCCCAGTTAAATAACAATCCTTGGGTTTGTGGATAAAATTACAGATTAGGTAGTATTTTAGAAGCTGGGCTTTGCCTTCTAGATAGACTAAAGCACCAGATAACCTTCCCCCCCAACTTTCTACACGGGAACTGCTTAAAGAGCATATTTCCATTTTTGCACATTATTTTCACACCCTTCTACCTTAAGGTGGCAATTTAGTGCCAGAAGGACGATCCCACCAACTGAATATGAATTCCACACAGACCATTGTTGATGGAGGTAGTTGAAATAAGATTGATGACCAGGCAACGGGAGAATTCCCTGTTCTTCCGTAGATGTGTACTTGAGAGCATCTGGAGAAGGCAGTTCTATTTCCCATCTAATTTGAAGATGTATCCTGTGTGGAACAGTGCAGAGAACATGATAAAGTCTACAGTGAAGTGTTATGACATAAAGTTGGCACATATGAGAAGAATTCAAATAATTGAATCAATCTTCAGATAACTGCAACTACCTATTGCAACCTTACGTGTACTAGAAACCTAGAAAATATGTAAAGGCGCCTGCTGACACTTCCAAACAATTACTAAACAACAGCAAAAAATTATAAGAACTTGCGTTCCCTTATACACTACAAAAATACCATAATTGAACACATGATGACATAAAACACATATGCATGGAAAGTTAATGTAGGCTGAATTGTTTGTCAATAATTCACAGTACGTCCCATAACACTGAGTGATCAAGTCTCATTTATTTTTTTAAAAACACATTATTTTATTATTGTACAACTAAACAGCTTTCAGGTGAAAACATTTAGATGACAATGTTATTAAGATAATCATCATTTTGATATGAAATGTGTAGCTACAATAATTGAGTGAAAATATATCATAAAGAAATGAATAAATATATCTCAATGTATCAATCAAACAGTTTTAATATGTTGCTGTATCTCTGCTTCCTTTGCCATCCACAGATAAACTGTAAATTAATTGTAAATGAAACATAAATAAGTTTGAATAAACCAAAGCAGATGAGACACAGGAAATACACTGAGTTCCCAAGGGGGAGAAAAAGATAATTAATTTGACATGTAAAGCTTATAAATGCATTCTTTTATATAAATGCTGTGAATATTTTAACATAATTCAAAGAAAATGGTTTGTACTGACATTTGCTGTACAATTCTGTAGTTATGTCTCAACTCCAAAGCCATAACACTATTAAACATTTGCCCAGAATGCATAAGATGAAATGGAAGCCACAGTGTCCCCAGGGATGTTATTACATGTTGAATCTTTTCTAAATGCAGCAACACACCTTCAGAGTGCTAGAAGGATTAGAATTCTGTTTGTGAGCAAATTATTTAAATTTACCAACTTATAAAGCAAACTACAAGAAAATAACTTCAGAAGCAGTACCGAACTTCCCTGCAATCTTCTGGAAATTATAAGTGCAAAGATGATGTTTAGTAATGTTTTAAGTGGAGGATCGGTTTCTAACAATCGCCTTAAGCTTTTTTTCCTTGGTCACCTCCAATATCAGAGTGAGGCTAAATGCAAATTGGAGGAAAAGCATCTCATATTTCGCTTGGGCAGCTTACCAGCACAGTGGTATAAATATTGTTTTCTCTCACTTCAGGTAGCCCTGGCATTCCCACTCTCTCTCAATCCTTCTCCCACCCAAGTCGGACTAGCTTCTCATTTTCACCCTACAAACAGCTTACAATGGCCTGTTTCCTTTATCATCATTACTTTTTCTGCATATCTTTTATTCATTGTTCTTTATCTCTCCACATCATCGTCTGTATCTCTTGTTTCCGTTATCCCCAACCAACCTGAAGAAGGGTCTCGACCGGAAACGTCACCCATTCCTTCTCTCCAGAGATGCTGCCTGTCCCACTGAGTTACTCCAGCGTTTTGTGTCTATCTTTGGTTTAAACTAGTATCTGCAGTTCCTTCTTACACATACTGCAATGGGTTGGTTGAGTATTGTAGCTTTAAAAGGCTTAGAGCCTCTTTGAACACTAATTATACCATTCAACAAAGTGCTAACTGTCTTCACCTCCTTGATCTGATTTTATTTCACAACTTAAATTTTCAATTTAAAACAGTTTTAACTTTACAAGAGAATGATCAGTAAACATTCCTCACTGATGTGTTCACTGAAGATGAGAGCTTTCAGTTTATTTTCTTCCACTGGGGATGTTCATGGACTTTACAATAATTTATCTGGGCCTGCTTTGGTGCTGTGTAACTCTATAATGTATTTTTAATACCTTGTCACACAGGACTGCTGTCACTCCGCTACCAAACACATCATGATACTTTTGTAAAGTAGATAAAACTGCTGGAGAAACTCAGCGGGTGAGGCAGCATCTATGGAGCGAAGGAATAGGTGACTTTTTGGATCAAGACCCTTCTTCTCGACCCGAAACATCACCTATTCCTTCACTCCATAGATGCTGCCTCACGTGCTGAGTTTCTCCAGCATTTTTATCTACCTTCGATTTTTCCAGCATCTGCAGTTCCTTCTTAAACATGATACTTTTGTAAGGTTAGTTCACATCAGCAAAATGTAATATTTATAGCAATCAAATAATAAGCACCACATGAAATGGTTGTACCATAAAGATAAACTGTTATTAATTTTTTTTAAATCATCTTGAAATAATGCATTTCTATTTTTGTTCAGGGATCATTCCATTCCACAAAGTGATAACTTGCATCCTTGATCTGATACACACCTCACAAATGTATAAGTTTATGTGGAAGATCTGAGCTCATGTTTACTTAAGATGGAAGGATAGCTGAAAAATAAAATTATATCCTATTCAATAGAAAGGGCAGTAAAATAAGTCTTCCAGTTTCAGCTCCAGATTTGCCTCAGTGATAATATACTTGGCCGAGTCAAAAAGTCATAGATTCATGCTCCACTTGAAGCAAGAGTACATAAACTATTCTGGCATTTCAGTGCATTACCAAAGGAACGCTGCATTGTCTGAGCTATATTTTGGATGTTTTATTATTATTATTACTACAAGGCCTCATCTATCTTCCCAGGTAAATGAACTGTTTAAAGTAGCTCAAGGTGTTCACCCAGTGTCCTGCACAGCATTGATCAGTTGACCAGCACTGCCAAAACAGGTAATCTGTGGGTTTTTGCTGTGCACCGTTAGATTCTACATTGCACTACATTAAAACTAACTCAACTACAAAATACAGAATTGTGTCTGTTTATGACCACAAGTTGGATTGATTGCACTCCAGAAGATTTATTATTCTGAGTGTCCTGTAGGTTTGATTGCAGCAAAATAAAGCAAGTTTTGAATTAAAGCCAACAATGTATCGCCTAATGTTAACTCTCTCTACTTGCAGAGAGATCAGAGGCATGTGTGTGTATATAAAGCATGGAGATTTGCTCCAAGGCATTGGTGAATAGTGTTTCTTGCTAGAGGACACAGGACAGCAAGACTCCACAAGAGGTAGCCACAATAATGAACAACCAAACCTTAGGCGAATGCATAAGAATTCCTCATCATTTCTAGGTTTCTATTATTAATGTCCGTGAAAAAAAATTCTCAGTCATCTGTTTTCATGAAAGTCAGAACATCTAAGGCCAGAAGCACACGGTTAAATTCTATAACATGAAGACACCCATCAATATAATGAAAAAAGTAACAAAGAGTAATCTTTAGTTTTAATACAAAGCGCCAACACATATTTTAATGTGACTGTAAGACAGTTTTGGGGGTTTTATGACACACATTGGGCCAGACACAATGTTACTATGTACTCCCATAATGTACTTCACATTCTTTACAAGCCACAGCGCACCTTTCCTGCACAACATCCTGCTACAAATAAAGGGACAAAGTGCAGGAGTAACTCAGCGGGTCAGGCAGCATCTTTCGAGAACATGGATAGGTGACCTCTTGTGTCGGGAGCCTTCTTCAGACTGGTAAGGAGTCCTCACCTTTTCTCTGATGAGGAGTCCACACCTTTTCTCTGGTAGGAGTCCTCACCACCCAGCGCGGACCCTATCTCCTGTCTCCAACATTCCTCCTCATGGACTCCACTCACCGACTGTCTATCCTCTTTGGACCCTTTTATTCCCAACTGCCAGCACAGCATCAACTGTCTTGTGTAGGAAGGAACTGCAGATGCTGGTTTAAACCAAAGATAGACACAAAAAGCTGGAGTAACTCAGTGGGTCAGACAGCATCTCTGGAGAAAAGGAATAGGTGATGTTTCGGGTCGAGACCCTTTCTTCAGACTGAGAATCAGGGGAAAGGGAAACAGTGGTGTAGAGAGATATAGAACAAATTAATGCTTCACCCCCCTTACCCATAAAAGCAGTCTGAAGAAGGGCCCTGGCCAGAAATACCACCTATCCATGTTATCCAGTGTTATTGCCTGACCCACTGAGTTACCCAGTCTTCTTTTGTAAACCAGCATCCGCAGTTCTTTATTTCAATATCTTGCTCCACTTCGCTGTGATCCAGGCATTATATTGAGTAATCCTTATTCTAGCTATAGCTGCTGAAATATTACAGGCGAAGTCACATAATTTAGTCCTCTCTGTGGATGCAATGCCAAGGCAAGATCCACCATTGAACCATAAAATATTTTACAAGAAACGTGTAGAAGACTGAAATCATACATTCTACCCAAAGAACCATCAATTTTCTTTCAATTTTGGTTATCAAATAAACTGAAGTTGCAAATTAAAATCTCTAAATTGTTTAAATGTCTTTAAAAACAACACCAGATTTAGTTGTTCTCATGGAAACCCAGCTTCTCCATCCAAGAGGAACAAGGGACTATTATTTTGAAAGTGTTCCAGCCACAATTGTCATGATGAAAGATCATTTATTTGAGTTGTCAATTATAGTCACTACCCCAAAATAAGCACTTGCCCCTTCATCTTAGAGTAGAAATATATCCAGGTTCTGCCTTTAAGTTCTCTACTCTGAACTAACAGAACAAACAACTCTGCTACTGCAAGCAGCAATCTCACAATAGCCTCACAATTAATGTATGAGACCACCTGCTTGTCTTACCTTTGCACGACTAACTACCACAAAATATCATTGCCAGCTGAGCCAACTTTCAGGGACAGGCCCTCTGGCCCTCAATGTCTTGCCGAACATGATGCCAAGTTAAACTAATCTCCTCAGCCTGAATGTGATCCATATCTCCTTGCATACAATGCATTCAGAAAGTATTCTGACTCCTTCACATTTTCCTCATTTTATTACGTTACATTCTAAAATGGATCTTTTTGGTTTTATCGTCAATCTACACACAATACCCCATAATAAAAAAGTGAAAACAGGTGTTTAGAAATATTTGCAAAGTAATTAAAAATAAATACCTGAAATATCACATTTACATAAGTATTCAGACCCTTTACTCAGTACTTTGTTGAGACACATTTGGTAGCAATTACAGCCTCAAGTCTTCTTGGGTATGACACTACAAGCTTGGTAACTTGTATTTGGGTAATTTCCATTCTTCTCTGCAGATCCTCTCAAGCTCTGTCAGGTTGGATGGGGAGCGTCGATGCACAGCTATTTTCAGGTCCCTCCAGCGATGCTTGATCGGGTTCAAGTCCGGGCTCTGGCTGGGCCACTCAAGGACATTCACACTCCTGCATTGTCTTGGCTTTGTGATTAGAGTCGTTGTCCTGTTGGTAGGTGAACCACCACCCCAGTCTGAGGTCCAGAACACTCTGGAGCAGGTTTTTATCAAGGATCTCTCTGTACTTTGCTCCTTTCATCTTTCCCTCGATCCTGACTAGTCTCCCAGTTCCTGTTGCTGAAAAACATCCCCACAGCATGATGTTACCACCACCATACTGGGTATGGTTTTGGCCAAGTGATGAGTAGTGCCTGGTTTCCTCTAGATGTGACGCTTGGCATTTAGGCCAAAGAGTTCAACCTTGGTTTCATCAGACCAGAGAATCTTGTTTCACATGCCTTTTGGCAAACTCCAAGCAAGCTTTGTGCCTTTTACTGAGGAGTGGCTCGCCTCTGGCCACTCTAACACAAAGGCCTGATTGGTGGAGTGCTGCAGATATAGTTGTCCTTCTGGAAGGTTTTCCCATCCCCACAGTGGAAATCTGGAGCTCTGTCAGAGTGATCATCGGGTTGTTGGTCACATCCCTGAGCAAGGCCCTTCTCCCCCGATTGCTCAGTTCGGCTGGGCGGCCAGCTCAATGAAGAGTCCTGGTGGTTCCAAATTTCTACCATTTAAGAATGACTGAGGCAGGGCCGGATTTACGTATAGGCTTCATAGGGCTTCGAGGTCTAGGGGGGCCTCGTAGAGCCGGATTTATCACTAGGCTTCATTGGCTGAAGTCTAGGGCCTCAAAATCTAGGGGGCCTCCGGCCAAGGCAGGACACCTGCCGTTCTTCTCTGGGCGGGCTTCCCTCTCTATCTCTCTCTCTTTGTCACTCTCCGTCTCCGCCTGCCATCCGTATCCGTGTCCGGGCTGCCGGGCTCCGCACTCCGTTCTCCGCTCGCTCCTCATCCGCCGGCACGGCAGGCCGCCTTGCACATGACAATAGACAATAGGTGCGGGAGTTGCCCATTTGGCTCTTCGAGCCAGCACCACCATACAATGTGATCATGGCTGATCATCTTCAATCAGTACCCCGTTCCTTCCTTCTCCCCATATCCCCTGACTCCATTATTTTAAGAGCCCTATCTAGCTCTCTCTTGAAAGCATCCAGAGAACCTGAGGCAGAGAATTCCACAGACTCACAACTCTCTGTGTGAAAAAGTGTTTCCTCATCTCCGTTCTAAATGGCTTACCCCTTATTCTTAAACTGTGGCCCCCGGTTCTGGACTCCCCCAACATCGGGAACATGTTTCCTGCCTCTAGCTTGTCCAAGCCCTTAACAATCTTATATGTTTCAATGAGAACTCCTCTCATCCTTCTAAACTCCAGAGTGTACAAGCCCAGCTGCACCATTCTCTCAGCATATGACAGTTCCACCATCCCGGGAATTAACCTTGTAAACCTACACTGCACTCCCTCAATAGCAAGAATGTCCTACCTCAAATTAGGGGACCAAAACTGCACACAATACTCCAGGTGTGGTCTCACTAGGGCTCCTATATTCGATTCCTCTTGTTATAAAGGCCAACATGCCATTTGCTTTTTTCACTGCCTGCTGTACCTGCATGCTTACTTTCATAGACTGATGTACAAGGACCCCCAGATCCCGTTGTACTTCCCCTTTTCCCAACTTGATGCCATTTAGATAGTAATCTGCCTTCCTGTTTTTGCTACCAAAGTGGATGACCTCACATATATCCGCATTAAACTTCATCTGCCATGCATCTGCCCACTCCCCCAACCTGTCCAAGTCACCCTGCATTCTCATAACATCCTCCACACAGTTCACACTGCCACCCAGCTTTGTGTCATCTGCAAATTTGCTAATGTTACTTTGAATCCCTTCATCCAAATCATTGATGTATATTGTAAATAGCTGCGGTCCCAGCATCGAGCCTTGCGGTACCCCACTAGTCACTGCCTGCCATTCTGAAAGGGACCCGTTAATCCCTACTCTTTGTTTCCTGTCTGCCAACCACTTCTCTATCCATGTCAGCACTCCACCCCCAATACCATGTGCCCTAATTTTGCCCACTAATCACCAATGTGGGACCTTATCAAATGCTTTCTGAAAGTCCGGGTACACTATATGTAGTGTACTGGCTCTCCCTTGTCCATTTTCCTAGGTACATCTTCAAAAAATTCCAGAAGATTAGTCAAGCATGATTTCCCCTTCGTAGATCCATGCTGACTCGGACCGATCCTATTACTGCTATCCAAATGTGCGGCTAACTCATCTTTTATAATTGACTCCAGCATCTTTCCCACCACCGATGTCAGGCTAACTGGTCTATAATTCTCCGTTTTCTCTCTCCCGCATTTCATAAAAAGTGGGATAACATTAGCTACTCTCCAATCCACAGGAACTGATCCTGAGTCTATAGAACATTGGAAAATTATCACCAATACATCCACGATTTCTAGAGTCACTTTCTTATGAACCCTGGGATGCAGACCATCAGGCCCTGTGGATTTATCAGCCTTCATTCCCATCAGTCTATCCAACACCATTTCATGCCTAATGTCAATTTTCTTCAGTTCCTCTGTCACCCCAGATCCTCAGGTCACTACTATATCAGGACGATTGTTTGTGTCCTCCTTAGTGAAGACAATCCAAAGTACCTGTTCAACTCATCTGCCATTTCCTTGTTCCCCATAATAAATTTACCTTTTTCAGTCTTCAAGGGTCCAACTTTGGTCTTAACTATTTTTTTCCTCTTCACATACCTAAATAAGCTTTTACTATCCTGCTTTATATTCTTGGCTAGCTTACCTTCGTAACTCATCTTTTCTCCCCGTATTGTCAATCTGGTGGACCATCTTCCTCTAGTCGTGGGAGTGGGGGATTGGGTAGGGCCTCACAAGTAAAACAGCCTAGGGCCTCTCTTCATCTATATCCGGCCCTGGACTGAGGCCACTGTGCTCTTCGGGACCGGCAATGCTGCAGAAATTGTTTTATACCCTTCCCCCGATCTGTGTCTTGACACAATCGTGTCCACGGACAATTCCTTCGTTTTCATGGCTCGGTTTTTGCTCTGACATACACTGTCAACTGTGGGACCTTATAAAGACAGGTGCGTGCCTTTCCAAATTATGTCCAATTAATTTAATTTACCACTGGTGGACTCCAATCAAGTTGTAGAAATATCTCAAGGATAATAAATGGAAACAGGGTGAACCTAAGCTCAATTTTGAGTGTCATAGCAAAGGGTCTGAATACTTATGTAAATGTGATATTTCAGTTATTTCTTCTTAATTACTTTGCAAAAATTTCTAAACAAAATTTTTGCTTCTTTGATTAGGGGTATTGTGTGTAGATTGATAATAAAACAAAATAATTTAATCAATTTTAAAATAAGGATGTAACGTATCAAAATATGGAAAAAGTGAAGGGATCTGAATACTTTCTGAATGCACTGTATTCTCATGACTGTCTAAAAGCCTTTTAAATGAAACTATCATATCTGCCTCCACCACCACCACCACCACCACCCCTGTCAGCACATTTCAGGCACTCACCACTCCTTTGATGTCTCACCTTAAAGCTAAGCCCTCCCATCTCTGACATTTCCACCCAGGGAAAGAGATTTTGATTACAAAGGGATGTAACCCTTTCATAGAAATACAGCAAATCAGGCAAGATAAAGATGCTACAATCAAGGAGTGGAGGAGGAGAGGGGGCGGGGTCATATCAATCAATCATGACTGGTGTGATTTTTTGCATTATATAAAAAAGAGAGAGTTCAATGTTATTACGAGCCTTAATAGCTTAGATGGAGCAGTACACTTGGGAACAGACACGTCTCACCAATTGCTGGGTTGAGTGATATTCAGAATCAAACAAGGTAAAGAGGCCACTAAGTGCTGGAGTAACTCAAAGGGTCAGACGGCATCCCGGGAGAGCATGGATAGGTGACGCTTTGGGTCAGGACCCTATACAGGCAGTATTTAAAGTTAATGGGAATGGAACATTAAAGGGAACCCAGATCTAGATTTGCTTTGTATTTGTAGTACAATAAGCATTGAACTTCTTTGTGAGATGTCCTAGTTTTACCCCACCAAGATAGATTCAGGAATTAAATAATCAGAGGGGAGATGAGAGCCAGCTACCTACAGAGTCTACCATCAAACTGCTTGAGCAATGAAAAAGACGGGCTGAATTACGATGATGCATCTTCTAAAATAAGGGCACCAGACAATGTCCAAAATGATCAAGAGGTGAAAATTGGTCTCATTTTCCTGTAATATTTAAAACATGTAAAACAGACCCTGACCTTATTCTGCTGGCGACCTTTAGTGTAAATAGAACCATTACCTGTCCCGTGGTGTTGTGATGTTTTAGAGATTGGTAGTGTATGGGAGCATCAGTGGGACGACAGATGGCACAATGGGCTAAGTGTTCGGCTGGCAACCGGAAGGTAGTCGGTTCGAATCCCGCTTGGAGTGCATACTGTCGTTGTGTCCTTGGGCAAGACACTTCACCCACCTTTGCCTGTGTGTGAATGTGTGTGAATGTGTGTGAGTGATTGGTGGTGGTCGGAGGGGCCGTAGGCGCAGATTGGCAGCCACGCTTACGTCAGTCTGCCCCAGGGCAGCTGTGGCTACAGAAGTAGCTTACCACCACCGAGTGTGACTGAGGAGTGAATGAATAATGCGATGTAAAGCGCCTTGAGTATTAGAAAGGCGCTATATAAATCCCATCCATTATTATTATTATTATGATGGCGCTAAGTGTCCTTGTAGCCAGAGTCATAATTGCCTGGTCTGTTTCTAGCATCACACAATCCTCGCTGTCTCATTGCCATCTGCTACATGGAAAATAATTACAATGATTCTCCTCAATTCCCCTTTCCCTCCCCCTTTGGACTCCTCACAGGATCCCAATACGAATTCCATCACTCCAGGAGTACCACAGAAATAATCTCTACTCTAATAAAAATACGGAAAATGCAAGGAGCAAGACCAAACACTGAACCTGGCCTTTTTCGACCGTCCAAAACCTTGGTCCTTCAACTGAAAAATATTATGGAGATACTATTTTCAATTTGACTACCCTCTGAGATTCATTATCATTTAAAGTCTACAATAAGACGACATGCAAGCTATGATTCTAACCATTGGATCTATCGCAGAGCCAATTTCAGTGCAGATTGGATTAAGCAAAGCTGGGACATTCCAACAATCCTCTTCAGAATTTTCCTTGTTTTAATACTGCATTGCATTCCTAATAAAAGGTTCCTGCTGAAGTAGAGAATGATCCCAGAAATTATTAGGCTAACATGTGATGAGCATTTGACGGCACTGGGCCTGTACTCGCCGGAGTTTAGAAGAATGAGGGGGGGGACCTCATTGAAACTGAACGAATAGTGAAAGGCCTGCATAGAGAGGATGCGGAGAGGATGTTTCCACTAGTGGGAGAATCTAGGACCAGAGGCAATATCGTCAGAATAACAGGACATACCTTTAGAAAGAAAATGGGGAGGAATTTCTTCAGGCAGAAGGTGGTGAATCTGTGGAATTCATTGCCACAGAAGGCTGTGTGAGACCAAGTCAATGGATATTTTTAAGGTGGAGATTGAAAGATTCTTGATTAGTATGGATGTTGGGAGTTATGGGGAGAAGTTAGGAGATTGGGATAGAAAGATAGATCAGCCAGGATTGAATGGTGGTGAGACTTGATCAGCTGAATGGCCTAATTCAGCTCATATAAGGGTGATTCTTCAGTAAGTGGCTACTTTGAGGTTTCCTGAAACCCGATTATAAAACTTAAATTTATACAACTTTGAATGTTATTTCACATAGATCATCATCTCTACTATGGGAAATATAGGTTTGCCGTAATCTTTTAGAGAATTTAATTTATTTTTCCCCTTCTTTTTCCCAGTTGCCCATTACATTCAGTCATATCCATTGCATTTTTATGATGAACAACACTGTGAAATATAACTGGTTTAAGAATATAAAATCAAATTATTGTCGCATCTTTCAAATTATAGAGTATCTTCCTCAAATAAACCACCAAAAAACCCCTACAAAAAATCTAGCGCATTGATTTTAAACTTTCATAATAGTGGTGATTTTCAGCATTATTAGAGAAGTCAATGTTGATACCACAGGGGTGTAGACTACCCAAGTGAAATACCCAAGCTTGTCTCCTCACTACATTTATTACTGGCTCCAGTCGCAAATCTGAGTTTAAGTGATTTGTGCATGGCATCCATTGATGCTGGAATTCCACTGTGGAAATTTGAAAACAAATCTCTCAGAGGTTTTTTGGAGAAATACACAGAGGAACATATACCAAGCGAGTCATCATTATGGAAACATTATGTTGATAGCAACTTCAACATTGTTGTGCAGAAAATTAGAGATGAAGTTGCATGCAACAAAATATGGATCCCAATAGGCGAAACAACCAATGCTCTGAGGAGATATGTTGCCATCGGTCATCGATACACTGGAGGCAGGTCAACCATCAAAGGAGTATTTGTTGACATCGGAGGTATTGAGGAAGTCAAACAGCTCACTACTGCTCAGTTGTTTACATCTTCACTTGTGTACTTTGTCCAGAAGGTATAAAACATGAGAATGTACTTCTGTTTGTGACTTAAAGTTTTATTCCCCAAATGTTGCATTTGACATCCGTAGCTCAAGGACTTCATAGAATTGCCAAGCACAGACGTAGCTTGTTTCCAAATGTTGATCACCTAGTTTCCAATGTCAAGAAAATCTTCCTCAAAGTACCATGACGTGTGCCGTTGTTCAAGGAAATGGAACCCGACATTCCGCTACCTCGCAGCCCATTTTGAATAGGTGGGGTACATGGCTCTCTGCAGTACTCTGCTATGCTGTAAATTTTGAAAAGATAAAATAAATCGTCAACTGTTTTGAAGAAGAAGAATCTGCTGCAGTCAGGATTGTCAGTGAAATCATGCAGAAAAAGTCCCATCTTGTGTTTATTGCTTCCAATTTTGCAAACTTCCCACAAGTTACCACTTCCCTTGAGAAATGTGGTGAAACATTAGTGAATAACTTACAGGTTTTCAACAAAGTAACTGACGTTTTTGGCGATGTAAGTAAAGACGTCCAAGGAAAATGTGAGAGAGTGATTTTAGCAAACAAAGATCTTGAAGAAATACAATACATAGTTAAAGTTCTCAAAGGTAATTGTAATGCACAAATATAGAGTGAATATATATGAATATAGAGTCTGTAGCATGTTTTGGGTACGCACCAGTGACCTCAGCTGGGGTAGAAAGAAGTTTTTCACAACTGAAGCATATTCTGCCTGTCAGACGGCATATTTTAACACCAGATAATTTGAAAACAATGCTAGTAATTATGTGCAACCAGGCAACTTTGGTCATTTAATGTGATACACCTCGCTATTATTATTTTTAACCATATTTTGGTGGTGGAAATAAATGCCTTTTATGCCTATTTTTTTTCAATAAATGCCTTGTACCTTTTTTGTAATTTTATTATGCCTTTTTGCCTGCCTATTTCAGTTTTTTAGTACCTAAACATCCTCGCTCTATTTATAACATAGAGAAAAGCAATCAGAAGAATGTTCAGACAATGGTTCTTTCCCTCTGCTCTATTGATTGCAATGTACAAACAATAGATCAACAAGGTCAAAAAACAAGAGTGCTTGAATCTGCAAAAAATAGCTTCTTCAGCATAACCATATATGGGCTAACCTTTCCTCTCTCGGAAGAACCTGTCAATCTTAACAGGCAAGTATTGCTGAATTGCTGATTATTGGGGTATACATATATCTGATTGAACATTACCTCTGTGTGGGGATAGTCTGTATATTACATACTGTAAGAGTTTACGGCCACACCCGCCTGGCGAAATAAAGATTTTACTACTTGATTACTAATTTTATTGCGTTTTTGTCTGTTTGAAGGATCAAAGCTTAACAGTAGGGAGGGTGGTACCCCTGATGGACCGGCTCAGTCCACGTTCTCTGCAGCCTCTTGCATTCTTGTACATGGGAACTGTTGTACTGGACCATGTTGCAAGCAGTCAGGATACATTCTACAGTATGTCTGTAGAAGTTTGTTAGAACGTCTGGTGACATGCTGAATACTCCAGCTGTAATTGAAGGGTGATGGCAAGTTAGCATTAGCTTCTTCATCAAATCATATGAAAAGATGGGTTTCATATTGGGCAACCAGAGGGCAAAGGTCTTCTCCGTTATCTGTCCCTGCTGCACAGCTCTGTCCCGATTCCCTCCCCTCATCAACAATCAAGGTCTATGATGAGAACTAAGAAATGACTCACAGTAAATTCCTTTCAGCTGAGGCAGATGTTGAACTTCACTTGCATCTCTTAGGTGCTACCATTGACTGGGGCATCCAAGGTAGGGAATGATCAAGGATCCAGACCTGAAAGATGGCACCAAGTTTATGTAATTATCAGTGATCCTCTTACTCCTGTATGCATGTAAAATGTAAATGAAATTAGTCTTTCTTGATCAAATTTAAAAATGGACACTGGCAGAGGAATTATCTAATGGACCCAGGTCAGGTGGAAATTAGTCAAAGTGCGAGGGCTTTCTTTAGACCCAAACTGAATTATGCATGGTCATGGTACATAACAGGGGTTGTAACTAGCAAAATGTAGGTGCACATGCTCACCTGCATTCTATGCAATTATTTGAACCACTGTGTTTTAAATTCAAGGTAAACCATTCAGGACTTCAGAAACCTTTAATCTATATTCAGCATTGAAAAATGGTGTCTTCAGTTTTTACCATATTGTATGGATTGGCAGTAGATCAGCAGTATGAATTGTATTTATATATGACATTGTGACATAAGAATGCAGACTTACAAACGGTGTGTTAAAGTCAGCATTGGACAAATTGTGGACTGCTTCTATCTTATAACTATTGCATTCACGGCAGTGAGTTCTGCATGTCTGGGTCTGATGCTACGATGTCTTATGTTTAGCAGTGCATCTGTATTTCCAACATCTGATTTTTGAATAGATTAACCTGATATTTTTTTACCTAAATATTATGGCTCATTTTAAAATTGGCAAACCAAATGTATAGCTGCCACTAGCGATCCACTGCCTGTATTCAAAGCTACCAGCTTGTCATGTCTTGTCACCAGATGAGCAGTTCAAGTGAACATTGGGTAGTTTCTACAACGAGTCTTTCTTTCAGGAAATTAGTTGGAAATGCGTCCGGTACCTTTCTCCCTTGTCGTTATGCACACTTCTTCAATTTGTTAAATGTTCCCGCGTAGCAATACCCCAATTAAACTGATTAAACTGTTCACAAACAATAAATAAATGTGAAAAGTAATGGCTGTATTCAAGTCTTACCTTTGCACTAAATGTTATACCATTTATCATTCATCCATGCACTGTGGACGGCCAGATTGTATTCTTTTATAGTCTTTCATTTGACTGGGCAGCATGCAAACAAACAATTTTCACCTTACCTCAGTACATGTGATTGTAATAAACTAAACTATTTAACTCTCCTTGACAACAAAAAAACGAATAAAATATGCAGCTCTATTACTCCAACTATTTTTATCGTCAGCTTCTCAAATATGATACATCTCTGCGATTGTGATGAGCAAATCTTGCCCCTTTAAAATAGGCTTGCTTTCCAGAAATGACAGAGCAGACATTATCCCTTCTCGTTGTGTTTGAATCAGTGGGAAGACTGGGACCTCTGACAACTCCAATTGTGGCTCCCAATGAAATGGTTTGCATCAGTCCTTCTGGATAAACATGTATTTTTATTGTAAAATCACATTAAAGCTCCCCACCCCTATTGCCCTTAGCACTTTATGATCGCTAGACTGAATTTTGCAAATCACATAATTGGCAGGAATTGCTATTTTTGCAAAAACAGCAGAATTGACAGATAAGAACCCAGTTTAAGGGTATGTAGGTACTGCTAAAATAACACTTGGATTTCAGCCAGAGGTACTTTGTCTGGTAAGGCACCTGCACAATAACCATGTCTAACAACTGCCATACCAACCATTCAATGATGTTAACAGGGCTGTGTTATATAAATCTGTGCCTACTTATTAACATTCATGGATTTACATATAAGTGCTACTGGGTACTTGCTTGTAAAGATTTAATCAGAACTGCTTACTGATTTTTAGGTTAAATTAATTTACGGCTTGATGTTACTATTTAACTCTCCATGAGAAGAAGCCTTGCTTTGAGTGATCAGTTCCTCGTATCTGAACCCTGTAAACTGCCAGTAAAGTACTAGATAATGTCAGGATATGCTGCACTGTTGGCCGCGCTTCTGTGGTTTTCCATTTCATGTCGAAAATGGACAGAAGTAATGGATCAACAAGGCAAGTGCCTTTACTGTTGTGAGCTGAGAATATCAATCCACATAAAACACCCATCCCACCCCAACACTGAACTAGTACTTAAGTAAATATGTGAGTATGAGTTCCCAAAAACTAGCTGAAACTATTTTATCATCAATAATGCCGAGGAGCGGTACCGCTGAGTCTGTGACCTGCATGAATTTAATGTGGAGAGTGGCAACAAATCTAGGTTTGCATTATGACACCATTTTTTTCCTTGAGAGTGCTTTCACTTCCATCATCTCTTTTTTTTTCTAGAAATCTCAGGGGAAATAGGTCTCTTGGAAACAACAACTTTAATGTTGAGCCATCCCAGTTTCCAAATGTACAGCTCGCAACCTTAACGCACTGAGGGGAGCAGTACATAAAAGTACTGGATTCAAAGGTACAGCAAGTAAGCGCTACAAAACTCAAAGCTGGCATACTCATGAGAAATATTGTTGGGGATAAATATAAAAGATCCCTTTGTGGATTTTGTTTTTTTGAAAGCTGATATTGATTATATCAACTTCAAAGATTGTTTCTGTGGAAATTTGTGACTTCATGCAGCCATTTGATGTCATTAGAATGCATCTGCAGTATTTAATGCTTGGGGAATAGGCATTGAAGGCAAGGCCAACATTGCAGGCCAATCGCTAGTTGTATGTGTGAAGGTGAGTGTGAGATACTTGTTTAAATCCCTGGGGTTCATCTTTTAAAGGTGCCCCCACAGAGCGATATGAGGGGAATTAAAGAAATTTGACCTGGAGTAAATATCGGGAAAGGATGGTTACCTGTCAGGGAAGTTGCAGACTATAGCTGTAGTCAGCAGTCACTGAAGAATAAAATTTTCTTTCAAATATATATCACTAAATAGAAACATAGAAAAATAGGTGCAGGAGTAGGCCATTCGACCCTTCAAGCCAGCACCGCCATTCAATATGATCATGGCTGATCATCTAAAATCAGTACCCCGCTACTGCTTTTTCCCCATATCCCTTGATTTCTTTAGCCCTAAGAGCTAAATCTAATTAAATTAGTACCACAATCTCTTTGTATGTAAAATAGGATTTTGGCACATGCAATTTTTGCAAGAAATAGAATTGAAGATTTACAATAAGTATATAAAGATCCATTTCAGATATCTAAATAGGTATTATTTATTTCACCTTCAGTGAGGACTGATCCTTTCAGTGCAATGCTGTCGTATGGAATGTTAAAAGCAATAATAATTCTTAAGATTTTGGACTGGTATGCTCAAATAGGTCATACATACACACGTGCATGCTCTTCGGAGAGGTCTGTTAAGATTTTCAGTTATATCAAAGTTTACTAAATTTTGATTCTTCCTCTGTTAGGAGGTGCTGTAGAATGTCAAAATCTGTTGTTGCAAAGGACATTACTTATTCGATCATCCATCCTGATCCAAGGTCAGCATTATCAATGTCGCTGTGTAGGGCTAATGCATTATCACAGCCTTATGACATCTTCCATAGCAGTAAGCATTAGCATGCACAATACGTTATAGCAGGATGTGAGAGGAAAACATCAAGGAAATGAAAGTTTTTATCATGGGACTGAGGGGATTGTCTTGCAGCAGTATCCGTGGGGTCAAATTATACCCCTTACGGCAGGAGATATATACTTTTTAACATAAAACGCTCATATGTCCGCATTTTACCTTAATGGTTTTACGCAAATGGTTATGCTTACATTGATGAAAAATTAAACTTACATCTTATGCTTTTCCTTGAACAAATCAATGCAGCAATCTGAATGCTGAGTTATGTAGCAAACAAAAATATTACACTTTTCTCTCCCAAGAAGAAAACAAAAGAAGAATCTCAGTGATCATTATCTATATTACTAAAAGTCTGTTCTTGACCGGTTTTGGCTATCTGTGCTGCGATTTCCGAGAGAACGCTGCCACTTACGGCCGTCATTTTTGGCCACCTCGCTCAGAGCCCCCCTCCGCCGCATGTGTGCCGAGGAATTTTCCCATCGATTAAAAATGACAGAGATATTAATGTTTTTACAAAATTCCCCATTCTCTCTGCTGTACCCGCTGGCGGCAGGGGGGGAGGGACAATAAAACCAGGAAGTGGTGTGCCACACAGTCTCTTCAAGATGGAGGAAGGCAGAGGGCCACGTTTCTCTGAGCTGTGAATAACACTGAACACATGTATACTCAAATGTAAGTGCCCTTAGTGGTTCTAAAATGCTTGCAGAATGTGTCTATTGGTTCTAAAGCTTGCAAAAAAAAGTGTCTATTGGTTCTAAAACTTGCAAAAAATGTCTATTGGATCTAAAGCTTGCAAAAAGATGTCTATTGGTTCAATAGCTTGCAAAAAGATGTCTTTTGGTTCAAAACCTTGCAAAAAGTGTCTCTATTGGTTCTAAAGCTTGCAAAAAATGTCTATTGGTTCTAATGCTTGAAAAAAATGTCTATTGGTTCTAAAGCTTGCAAAAAAATGTCTATTGGTTCTAAAGCTTGCAAAAAAATGTCTATTGGTTCTAAAGCTTGCAAAAAGTGTCTCTATTGGTTCTAAAGCTTGCAAAAAGTGTCTCTAATGGTTCTAAGGTTTGCAAATAAATGTCTATTGGTTCTAAAGCTGGCAAAAATATGTCTATTGGTTCTAAAGCTTGCAAACAAAATGTCTATTGGTTCTAAAATGGTTCATACTAGGGCTCCAGAAAGCCCCCGCTGGTTGGCTTGGCTTGGGTGTGTCTTGAAATTAAAAGGCACTACTTACTGCAAATGATGGCATGAAGTTGAAAGGCACTACTTACTGCAAATGGTGGCTTGGGAGCTTTGGCTTGAAGTTGAAAGGCACTATTACTGCAAATGGTGGCTTGGTTGCTTTGGCTTGAAGTTGAAAGGCACTACTTACTGCAAATGGTGGCTTGGTTGCTTTGGCTTGAAGTTGAAAGGCACTACTTTTGGCAAATGGTGGCTTGGGTGTGGCTTGGGTGTGGCTTGAAGTTGAAAGTCACCACTTACTGCAAATGGTGGCATGAAGTTGAAAGGCACTACTTACTGCAAATGGTGGATTTGGTTGCTTTGGTTTGAAGTTGAAAGGCACTACTTACTGCAAATGGTGGCTTGGGAGCTTTGGCTTGAAGCTGAAAGGCACTATTACTGCAAATGGTGGCTTGGTTACTTTGGCTTGAAGTTGAACGGCACTACTTACTGCAAATGGTGGCTTGGTTGTTATGGCTTGAAGTTGAAATGCACTACTTACTGCAAATGGTGGCTTGGGTGTGGCTTGAAGTTGAAAGACACCACTTACTGCAAATGGTGGCATGAAGTTGACAGGCACTACTTACTGCAAATTGTGGCTTGAAGTTGAAAGGCACTACTTACTGCAAATGGTGGAATGAGGTTGAAAGGCACTACTTACTGCAAATGGTGGCTTGGGTGATTTGGCTTGCAGTTGAAAGGCAGTACTTACTGCAAATGGTGGCTTGGGTGCAATGGCTTGAAGTTGAAAGGCATTACTTACTGCAAATGGTGGCATGAAGTTGAAAGGCACTATTACTGCAAATGATGGCTTGGTTGCTTTGGCTTGAAGTTGAAAGGCATTACTTACTGCAAATGGTTGCTTGGGAGCTTTGAAGTTGAAAGGCACTACTTCCTGCAAATGATGGCTTGGGTGTGGCTTGGGTGTGGCTTGAAGTTGAAAGGCACTACTTACTGCAAATGGTGGCTTGGGAGCTTTGACGAAGTTCAAAGGCACTACTTACTGCAAATGGAGGCTTGGGAGCTTTGGCTTGAAGTTGAAAGGCACTATTACTGCGAATGGTGGCTTGGTTGCATTGGCTTGAAGTTGAAAGGCACTATTTACTGCAAATGGTAGCTTGGGTGTGGCTTGGGAGTGGCTTGAAGTTGAAAGACACCACTTACTGCAAATGGTGGCATGAAGTTGAAAGGCACTACTTACTGAAATGGTGGCTTGGTTGCTTTGACTTGAAGTTGAAAGGCACTACTTACTGCAAATGGTGGCTTGGGAGCTATGACTTGAAGTTGAAAGGCACAACTTACTGCAAATCATGGCTTGGGTGTGGCTTGATGTTGAAAGGCACTACTTACTGCAGATGGTGGCTTGGGTGCAATGGCTTGAAGGTAAAATGCATTACTTACTGCAAATGGGGGCGTGGGTGCATTGGCTTGAAGTTGAAAGGCACTACTTACTGCAAATTGTGGCTTGAAGTTGAAAGGCACTACTTACTGCAAATCGTGGCTTGGGAGCTTTGGTTTGAAGTTGAAAGGCACTACTTACTGCAAATGGTGGCTTGGGAGCATTGGCTTGAAGTTGAAAGGCACTATTTACTGCTAATGGCAGCATGAAGTTGAAAGGCACTATTACTGCAAATGGTGGCCTGGTTGCTTTGGCTTGAAGTTGAATGGCACTACTTATTGCAAATGGTGGCTTGGGAGCTTTGACTTGAAGTTGAGAGGCACCTCTTACTGCTAATGGTGGCTTGGGTGTGGCTTGAAGTTGAAAGGCACTACTTACTGCAAATGGTGGCTTGGATGCAATGGCTTGAAGTTAAATGGCATTACTTACTGCAAATGGTGGCTTGGGTGTATTGGCTTGAAGTTGAAAGGCACCACTTACTGCAAATGGTGGCATGAAGTTGAAATGCACTACTTACTGCAAATGGTGGCTAGGGTGCTTTGGCTTGCAGTTAAAAGGCACTACTGTAAATGCACTTACTTCCTGTTTGCACTGTATATTGATTTTAGATAAAACGCTACCACTTACGGCTGTGATTTTTTGCCATCTTACTCAGTCCCCCTCCGCTGAGCAGGTGCAGAGAATTCTTCCCATCAATTAAAAATAAAAGTATTATTAGTTTTTAAAAAAATGTTGAGAATCTCTCTCCTGTCAATCACTCCATGAAAGCCACACCTTTTCCGGTGGGGGGGAGGGGTTATAAAACCCGGAAATGTGGGTGTGCCTCAGTCTCTGCAAGATGGAGGAGGGAGAGGTCACGACTCGCTGTCTTTAATGGCTTTACACCCTACTTCAAATGGTATGAAACTGCACTTGAATTGGTGGCCTTGCACCCTGCTAGAAGTGGTAAGAAACTGCACTTGAATTTGGTGGCCTTATAACCTGCTTGAAATAGAATTTCAAGGATTAGCCGTGAGTCAACTAGCAGCCCACCAGCCGTGAGTGAGTGAGTTGCCAGCACAACAGGCTTGATTGACTGAGACGCCAGCCCAAGAATCCATTTGGTGGACAATTTGCATACTAGCCCTCTGAAAACCAGTCCCTTCAGCCCACAACACCCATACTAGCGCTCCAGAAAGGCCCCCCCTCCCCCCAACTGGCCACTAATATTAGAATTGGTGGCGAGGTGGAATATTGCGTTGGATGACCAGCCCTCCTGTGTGATGCTGGGACCCAACGGGTCCCACTTAGTCTAGTATATATATATATATATATATATACTAAACCAAGTGCAGATCCATTGGGTCTGTTCACCCAACATGCAGTTGTGGGGGGGGAGTCGGCATGCAGCGTCACACACATTAACTATCCGGCCCCCGCACTCACGCTAATTACCCCCCTTGATATTATATTAATATTATTAATTTGCTCCTTTTACCCCATAACCACCCTATCTACTGACGCATAGCCCCCAACTTGCAGTCACATCAAGAGAGGGGGA